>NW_003805170.1:85906-207824 GCF_000255335.2 Galendromus occidentalis | reverse complement strand
GGGGGGATCAGACTTGAGATCACGGAAGGACACGATCGGGAAGGAAGGGTATTCAAACATGAACAGAGGCCCAGGAGTGAAAATTATCCTCCGGAGTCAATAAGCGGTCGTCTTTACCGCTCCCGACGAACTCGGTGGAGGGATGAATGGTACCTATCTCCGGCCACCCGCTCGCCAGAGGATCTCCCATGGAATCGCAGGGAATGCTTTCCACGCGGATCTCCAGGTCGGACAGAGAACCGACTCGAGTCCAATGCTTGTACTATTGAGTCGGCTGCTCGTCTGCTGAGGCCATTGGTGTGATCTTCAGGTCTTGCGTGCAAGTTTGTGCAGCTCGCGCGCGCTCACCGACTCGGTATGTGTCCGGCGCTGCTTTCCGTTGTGGCAGCAATCAAACAGAGCAAAATCTAAGCGGTGATTTTTCGTGGTGGAATTACCTCCTTCTCTCGGTGCACACCTCCTACCACCCTGGCTGAGTTGGCCGATCGGTCGGTCCGCCTGCCTGCCCGCTCGATCGTGCGTCCGTCTGCCGGTCCAGCGATGGCTCAAAACGCATAGAGCCACAAGAAGTGACACAAACAGCTCTCGGTCAGAATGGACCGACGAGCGGACGACAAGAAGCCGAGTGAGAAGAAGGAAAAAATAGAAGAAGAGGAAGACAACGAATTGAAAAAAATGGAGAATTTTCTGCAACTCGCCTGAGCATTGAAAAATAGAAGTGCACCGGCGACAGCGGGAGAATTCGGAGACGACCGAAGTCGGCAAAAAAACACTCGACTCGAGGAATTATTGCAAAAAAACAAAAAGTCAAAATCAATTTTTGGTTATTTTCTGCGGCGCTCTCTCTTCCTCTCGCCCGCTCGCTTACATGCTCGAATTTTTGGTCCTTTTTGGCGATTCGGTGATTGTTTGACGCGCTTTGAAAGCGACACATGGAGACGACAACGAGGGGAGCAGAAAAAACGCAAATAAGAAAAAATCCAATGCTTCATTTTTTTCGTCAAGCAATTTCTGCGCCCCGTCCATCGAACAATATGATTCCTGGGCGATTCCGATCGAGATCCCTCTACCTTATGTGGAGGTTCCCGGCGTGCAAAATCCATACCTCCCGGCTGAGTTTGTAAGATCAAGGTCCCTTCCCCGAGCCGATATCTTTAGATTCCTACCGCGATATGATCGGAGGAATGATTCTCTGAGGAAGCGTCTTGGATCGGACTATCTGATCGGTTCATCGATCTGTTGCGAAGTCACACCGGTCAGTCAACAGAGTTGAGTTAGAGGCAGAAGGAATGAGTCTTAAGAATTTTTTCGGTCCTCTCTTCGCTTCTTCAAGTAAGAGTCGGAGTCTATTCTGCCGTCTCACACGCTTCGTGTGATGTTGAACTTTTTTCTTCGACGTCTCATTCAGCTTCTGTGCTCGGGCTGCTTCTGTGTAGGTTTAGTCAGTGAGTCAGATCAGTGTGGTCGGGCTTCGTGAGAGGTTTTGTTTCTCAACTCGAAGCGTTCCAAGATCTTTGCCGCTGTTGTTGTCATTCTGAGATCGTCAAAAAATCGAACACTCTTCGACCGCGCAAGAGAGGAAAAACGGCTCCAGCGAGTTCCACTCCAAGGATCCGAGATCTTGTTGACTGGTGTTTGTTTGTAATTCGACGACCTCTCTTATGTTGCCTCCCGTTCTCCGCTCAAGTGCGATTCCTTGCGAGTGTCGACACGTAAATGAGACATGAATGGATATAATTGGGGACGAGGAAATTCGGTGAGCCGCCTGGTCGGACGAGGCAGCCCCGGAGAGCGGAAAGCCAAACCGAAGATGAATGTATCCACCAAGTTTGATGGAAGCTCATCGAGTGCGAGATAGAAATCGCCATTCCAACCTCTGATATTTTGATTTAAACCATTGTTGACTCGCCGTTGCGGTCGCAGACTGCCCAAAGGTCCGCTCGGACTTGTGAGCGTTTATAGAACTTGAAAACGACGGTGGTGACGACGACGACAACTTAGCGGCACTTTCATCTGAACGCGGCGGCGGTGAGCATATTCTCACGCGGAAAATTGTGTCTTGAACGTTCCGTCCCCACGTCAAATGTGTGTGCGTACGTATTTTCGCGGCGACCGGCCCCTCCCGTTGCCCAATGTCTGTCTCCCAACGCCCAGCGAAAGACAGACGGAATGAGCGAGCGAGCCGGCCAGCCGGGCGCTCTTTGACCTCACAAATCACAACAACAACTTCTTTATTCACATTTTGGCAAAACCAATCATTGTTCCCAGGATGGGAAACATCCCATGCGATTCACTTTTACCTAGACGTCAAAAAGCGTGGAAAAACAATGAAAACTGACATACCGTCGTCGTCCAGAACGACGTCGACGTAGCTTAGTCCGTCTCGTTTGCGATCCCGATCGTGGTTTCCTAGAAGTCCCAGCGACCTTTTGATACACCCTCGGTGACAGTCATGAGATTCATTCAAGCCGTGAAAGTAGCAGCTTCGTAGGTGTCAGAACGCTCCGTGCTTGTTTTGTCTGTGAAATGCTTCACTTCGCGGTCCCTCACGAAACTCTTCTCACCTCTATACTTCTTGGAATCGGGCGCTCGCTCTCCTAGCATCAGTCTGGGCGAATGAATGAATTAGAGCGGGTGAAACAGATCAATTCCATGAACGGCTACGGACGTCTTGAGGATGGTTCCGTACATGGTTCCGTACCCGGGGAGCAGAGACTGTTTTTGAGTCTTCAGTCAAGACACTCGGAATGCATTCCGCCAAGTCATCGAATCGCATCGCTCACCCGGATCCCTGGAGTCTCGAATGGGGTCCGCTCGTACCCAGTGTCTCTGGAACAGTTATGAAAAATTGCCACCATCCGGGAGTCAACGGGACAAATTCATCAGCGAGCGCGGATTCCGGCGGCGAACGGTCAGCGTGATGTCAATTCCGGCAGCAGAGAAGAGCACAGGATGTTCAAACTTTCTCTGTCCACGTGCCGCTATTCTAGCTTTTAGTGGGTTTTCGGTTGCAAACAGCCTTTTGTCTTCCTCGCCGCTGTAGAATCCGTCTTACTCATTTAGATTAAATAAAATTTGAAATGAAAGCGAGTTTTGTGCGGCCTAGTTATCAGATGTCAAACAAAGCTCGTGTCGCGAGACCCTTTTGTCAGTCGAATGTTTATTAAGCTCAGCCTCACGTCAGCTTCGAAGCGCTGCCCAGTAATCCCGTCCCAGAACGACCGGAACCTCACGCAAAGCGACCGCCTATATTTTTCAGAACACTCAAATTTTAGCGGGAGGTGCTGCCGCTATATTATGAGCGAACGGGTTGTCCATCCAGCTGACTAAGTTTTGTGGGTCTCTTGACGCTTGACAGACAGACAGACAGACTCCCCTGCGGGGTGATAAACGAAAGCCACCACGAGAGCTGAATTGAATACGACAATGACAAACAACCCGTTTCGTTAGCTCGAGCGTCCGCGCATCCGATGCTGCGCCACATAGTTGTTCGAGAGTAGAATTGGCCGATCGCTCGGGCGGTCCTACAACTGCCGGCATTCATCATCAATCCTGGGGTGAGCGATCAATCGAAGGGAATCGGAGCGATTGGAATATCTGTCCACGACGGTTAGATGAGGTTCCGTTGTACAATTGAAATAGGGAGGAGCATCCCGCTAATCGAGTCTCGATACCGCTATTACTTGGGCCTGGCCGCACGAACGTCGCTCCCTCGAAAGAAGCTGAGCAACACTATCGAAGCTCCTTCCTTTCTCAGCCTGTCCAGACTATGAGATTTTTAGAATTCCAGCCCAGCTCTAATACGTCAAGCTGCGTATATACCGCAAGAAGTTGATGCATTTGCTTATCGGAACCGTTCATTGACGGAGTCTCCGATCTGCGACAAGCCGGAGTGATCTCACACAGAAAATTTAGAGAAGTCTGAGTCGATTCCATGCATAGAAATGGAATGCCAAATATGCGCGCAACGGGAATCAGGTTATCTTTGGCTCAGAAAAACTTCATTGACGATTGGAGAGAAAAAAACTGAACATATTCATATCTTTGTTTGCGAATAGCTTCTAACGCATGCACTGAACTATCCTGAGTCAATCGCTTCGCGAACTTATCCTTGTGGAGGGAATCCGCAGACGAATCGGGCTGCGGACCGGCTGTGCCAAGAGACAGGAGACAAGAGTATATGACGGTAGAAAAATACTTTATTGTCTCGTAGATGCTCAGCTCCATTTCCTTTGAACGTGGACGTCGAACCCGCTCTCTCCCAGCACAGTGCTCACTGCAGAATTATTGTCGCTCATCATGAAGTTCTGGAAAATTGAGGAACCCTCCGTCCCGTCGTACGCCACAATGATCGACCCGAAAGACACATGAGTGCTGCACGATTGCTTCGATTCACTTCATTTCCCTGATAATTTCTATTCTCCTGCTCATAAATACGGAACGGGGCAAGTTCGGGAATTTTCGGCCGAATTTTTGTCAATGGCTCCAGAAAAAGTGATACAAACACAAAACTTAAACACAAAACCTCTTCGCGACACGAAATAACTTTCGGTAGACGCTTTCAGAAAATGTGTTCATGTTCGCGGCAACCGCTACCGCTACGCTGTCGTGTCAAGTCGGTGTCGCTTGATTTTTCCTATTCCATTTTTAGCGTGAGGAAATTGCGAAAAAACTTCGTCCATACTTTTCCGGAGAAACTCCAGTATCAAGAAAAATGTTGATGTCCATAGAGCGCCAGGAATCTGCTCCAGAAGCGGGACGCGGTCTCCGGCTCTGAGAAGTCCCGCGCTCGGCGGGAGGGATTCCTTATGGTGTGCCCCCGATATGTGTCCACGAACCTACGTATATGCGATCACAGCCGTGACAAGCGCATCGCGCAAGCCAGATTGTTTGACGTGAAGGTTGCGGAGATCATCCTTGCGACGCTTCTTGTGTTGCTTTCCCATTCTGGATCTGTTGTTGTTGTTCTTGGCGTACGTACGTTTGTAAGCTAGAAATCAAGGAGAAGAAAGTAGCGGAAAGACAAAGAGTTCATGACCAGCTATCTCAGCAGCGAGGCAGCCGACGGTTTCCGTCGTTCATTCTTCCGCCACCAATGCAGAGAGATCGGCTCGGCAAATCACAATCGTTGCGTGGGCGGCACTTTCTACATGAGAAAGATGAGGATGCTCCACAATACTGTGACGTCTCGATATCGTTTTTTCTCGTTCATCTGGCCTCTGCTCCGTTTTACATAAACACACACAAAAACACAAAAGCTCACAGACTCCCGCAAATATAACAGCCACGTTCAAATGCGCAAACTTCTTCTCTGGAGCTGGTTTGCCGAAGGCCGAAGCGGACACAATCGTATATTGTGCGTTCGGATAATGTTCGCCGCCGCGATAGTAATGTGCCACTTCTCCTGTTCTCATCCCTGGTCTTCCCTCGCGTAGTGCCGGGGACTCGGCACATGGATCCTAACGAGGACATGGGGGTACGCGAAACTATAATCGCGACTCGGAGTCCCCGATGAGCTTTTTCAACAAAAAAAAACCCAATGTACAAACATATATCTTCCCCCCTCATAGCTTCACATCGGTTTTCTGGGCTTCATCCAAGTCTTAATCCGATCGTTCCGAAGGAGAGTTCAAATGAGACGTCGCGTCGCGAGTAAACGCATTAACCGCTGACATTTGAGGAGCGGATACTTAGTTCATGTTTCGGTTCGAGAGCTTTCTAAATCCCTCTGCGAGGAACCGTCGAGGCCTGCCTCTCCCGAAGCGTTGTGGGATGCTGCTCGACCAAAGTCCGAAATCCAGAACGAGACCGCATAAAATTCGAAGCGATTTTCTCTACATGATGCAAGCCGGTCAGTTTTTCTGTTCGGTCGTGATGTGCTTCCTATGCGACAGGATCTCATTTGCCAGAATCGCTTAGCGGTGTGAGGAACCTACATTTAGTGAAGTTAGTGTAACGGTCAAGAGCCATACCTGCGTGGTCGTCGTCGACGTCGCCGCTTTTGCTGTTTCGGGACGGACAAAGGGGGAAATTGACAGTTCTGTAGGTTGTTTGTAGAACGAAATTAAGCTGAACTAATTCATCTCATCCGAAAGACAATGTGTCGCGAACAATTCGCTCTTCATATCAGACGCGGAGCCAGCGGGTCCCGAGTGAAGTTCTTGCTCCGCAACTCAACTCCGAGGGCTGGAGAAACTAGCCATCAAGTTGCGATGAAACCCTCTGATTCGAACCGGCTCGAACATTTAGCCGTCGGAGCAGAAAGTTTGTTTGCTCAATAGTCATTGTCAGTCATGCGGCGTTGCGGTCCGATACGACTCCAGAAAAGAGGTAGAAACGAAGAGAGCTGGAAGAGAGACCATGAGACCGGATGGCTCAAAATCAGCAGCTGCAGCAGCATAAGTATCAGCTGAATCAGAAGTTGACGCATCCGAGAGTTCCTGGAGGGAATCGGCACTGGTCGTCGATTTTTTAGTTTGAAGAAAGAGATCGTGAAGAAGAGCCACACACACATAGGAAGTTTCGAACACCGCTATCGAATGGCGAAAATGTGTCTAAATTTTGCGAGCCACTGGTGTTTATCGGGTTGTTTAGCGTGTAAGCTGTTTTGTGTGAGCCTGTTGTGTGGATCCTTCGCGCAGCGGCAGCGCACCTTCTCCAGTTACTCTCCGAAGCGTATCTGACTTTCCGCGCGCGTAGGGATATTTCTCTTCTTCTTTCGTTTGTTCTGCCGATCGTTCGCTCGCGCTTCTTCTCAGGGAGCGACTGGTTTCGACTACGGGCTACCTCTATCCGTCTGTTTGTCCGTCTGTCTGTCCAGTTGGTTTGTTGCTCGGTTGGTCGAGAGCCTGTGAGTGTCCGTCTGGCCGACACAACTTAACTTGCTTAGCCAGCCAGTCAATCGAACGCTGGCGGCGGCATCTTTTTGCCCTTTCTAAGTTTTGACTAGACGAGCGCTTCTCGGTGGCCAACTGAACTCGACTGGACCGAACTATTGTGGGAGCATTCGAGCGGACTGGGAATCCATTAAAAAGCTCAAAACATCTCGCATGGTCGTCATTCTGCGCCCGCCGTGCGAATCACGCGTTCGGGATAAGATGATTCGAAATATGTCGAGAAGAACGAACTGCAACGGGAAGGATACATCTTGGAGATTTCCTCCAGAAAATGAACGGTGGAAAGCTAGTATCCACGTGAATGCTTGAGAGCGCGAAAGGTGTTGACCGTCGATCTCGATGGCTGCGGCGAGAAGAGGATCCCGAAGTCCCCACGGCAGTTCCGACGACTCGATTTCAGATTTCTCTGACCGAAAAACTCGACGAACGGTCGGTCTTCATTCCTTGGAACAATCACCCGGGGCGGAGACACCGGAGTCGTGAAGACCTGTGAACGAAATGTTGTCGACAGATTGAGATGCGACCGTGGTCGATTTTCCGCACAGCAAGCGCTGAATACTTTGACTCTGACTCCATTGCTCGCTGTTACATTCTATTCTTTATTATTTCCGACTTTTCCGTTTCATCGATCTGTCCACCGGTTCTTCGAGGAGCAGCTGCATAGTACGGTGGAACAACACGCGAGTACCTGTTTGATGCGAACAGAACAGGCATTTCAGAGAACCATCAACACGCGCTGGTGGGGGCGGCTCTGGCTCTGAATGTCCGACCCCGGGCAGAAGGCCCTTCGAAGACAAATGAAATTGGGGGAAGAGAATGGAATCATTTGATCGCCCGAGAAACGGCGTGCTCGAGTGAGGATCGGCGTCAACAGCTCCCCCACGAGGCTCGGGAGCGGATCGTGCGCTAAATATCGAAATGTCCGTATATTTCGCCTGATGCAATTCAAAATATTGATTTTGAGTATTTCCGACGCTCCTCTCTCCATAGCTAGGTCGGAGCGACTCGGGTCCCTGGTTGTCATCATCTGGTCTCACGAGGCAGGTCCGTCGATGACGATGCATTTGATTGGCGTCGCTCAGTAGCGGCTTTGCCTTTAATCCGCCGCCGTCAGCGCCCCAGAGTTCGAGTCGATCGAACCCAGAAGCTTCACAATTGGGTCATGAGGTGTAACCGAAATCTAACTCTGGATTTAGAAAGTGTTCAAGATTTATCTGCCTCCGCCATCCAAGCACACAACCATTGAGGCGGCGCAGGACCGAACGCACAGACCAGTTGACAACGTTGGAGGCGATCCTCTTTTTCTCTCGACTCCACCGTCGTTAGAGACATCGGAGGATTTCGAAGAAATGTTCAATTAGAATAAGGTTAAGCTTTTTATTGTCTGCCGCAATGACCCCAGTGACATCGACGGAACGAGAAGAAAAATCCCCGCAAGAATTGCCATACAAAATCAGATCACGCGGCAAGTCACAAAAACGACGATTGGATGGCGACCGGCGGCGAAGCGCTAGCCGCCCGAGGAATTCAACGGATCGAAGCCCAAGAACGATGTCCCTTGTGTCGTTGTTTCAGACTGCTAAAATCAGCACGGCTACAATGCTCCGAACTCCTCGAGCAGGAATGACCCGTAGACTGACCAAATGAAGGTATCAATGACGCTACGGAGAACGAAGTCAACAAAAAATATCTATGAGTAATTTCGGGAATACCCAGGAGTTCTCTTCTGTTGAAGCCGCGGAGGTTTCCCGAATCCTCCGCTGATACGTCGATTGATAGAACATTGGGAGAGTGCTCCGGGCGAGAAAGCCGAGAAGGTCATCTGGATCATGACGCGACAAATTATTAGAGCGATCGCCGCTTTATCGAAGACAAGGAGATTTGACCGGGTAGCCGATCCTGGGACCATCGGATGTAAGGAGAATTTTCACTCCTCGACATTTTGCATAGTCGACCTCTGGGGGCTCATCGAGATTAGGAGTTCACACCGGGGACGTGCGTACCGTTCTGTTGGCATCGGGATGTTGGGTACGACGCTGGCCGTGTCAAGACACCCTTTATCTTCAAAGCCATGAAATACTGAGGACAGCAACAATGTTTCTTGGGAATCTCGAAATAAGTCGGGTGGCTCTCGGTCCGGCGGGCTCCTCGCGTCCCCTTTAGGCGTCACCGGTGGCCGGCCGGTCAACCGTCGGCGTCGTGAGAAATGTCTAGGGTGCAAGTCACGCAACTTTTGAACTTTCTAGTTTGAATTCGAGCTAGCGAGCTTGATTCGACATGATGACTCTCTGGCTGGCTTCAGTTTTCCGATTCCGCCGCACCTTCCATTCCGCTATCAAATTGCATGATGCGCACTGTCGGTTTGGAGTTGCTTGCGGACGGAGGAATTAGCGACACTTTGAGCTAGTTCTCAACAATTCCCTTTTGGGTGGAACCGACGGTCACTGCTTCTTCTTCTCCTCCTTCTTCTCATTTTTCTTCTGCTTCTTGTCGTTCATTCTTTTCCCAAGGAAGCTTCCGACGCCGACAGTTGTCACGTACCGAAACTCGGAACGAAGCGAATATCATAGACACTTAGGAGGGGGGACTGGAAGTGTGAATCACTGGCTCCATTCATCGCGTTTCATGGGGCGGAGATCAGGGTCGATGCCTTCCCGATAACCCGGAGATTTACGAGTTTTCCCCCAAACTTCTGCTGGTCCTGAGTCGACCCTACAACTTCATTGGAAAAAAGGGGGGGGGCCAGTCGAGGGAAAGGAAAAGTGGCGATTCTTGCAAACCGTATGCGACGAGAGACCATGCGAATTATGAGAGCGGGCTATTGAATGGGATAGAGTAGCGCACTTCATTGGCACATAGTCTCTTCTCACGTAAGATGAACAGTCTCTCGAAGAGATTGCAAGCCGTAGAAGGGCAGAGATATCCTGTCTCTGGAAAGGTCGCCAATAGATAGGGGGTCGGCCGATATACATTCTGAAAATACTTCTGATTCCTCCGCTACGAAAGTCTGAGCAAAAAACAGAGTCGCTAGTCTCAAGACCGCTGGCAAAAACCACATCCGCACGCCCAGATATTGAGACACTCAAGCAATACAATTTGAAAGCAGGCAAAAAAAAGTGGGGAAAAATACGTGTATATAGAAAATGACAGAATATATAATCCCAGACCTTGAAATACTCATCGATCAACCCGGAGAGCCGAGCCATTAAAAAGACGATGGTCGTACCTGTGTGACTGGATGCGAGGATCTACATTTTCGGAATGCTGCCCCCATTCGCTTACTCACTAAATTTCCCCTCTTTTTCTGCCACGAGTTCAAAAAATAGATCTTCGACGATATTTATCCGGCTGCAGGGCTCCTCGCTAATCACCAAGGATCAAGCGAGAGCTGCTCAATCACACCGTCACATAAGCTCTTTCCTGGAAGTCGTCGGGATTTCAATCTGCTGATTGACTCATTGAGTGGAAGAACTATCACATAATCATATGCATAAGGAATCAGCGGACCGTTATCGACATGGCATCTTCCCGACTCGAGTTACGCTAAGGTTTACGGCTTTCGAATCTGATCTGAAGAAATGCATTCGCAGTGAGGAACACCTACAACAACCACCACTGCTGCTGCCGCCATCACCACCAACGACATCAACAACAGCTATGGGAGAAACCGAAGGACTTCGTGATAATTTTGAAGACTTATGCGACTTCGGCGACGCGTAGTCGGTCGGGGCTACAGACGAAGCGACAAAGTGGCTGAGCCGCTCCGTTTATTCGGCGGTCGCGATCGTCGTCGCCAGCGACGTCGCGCGCGCGCAGGAGTTCGCTGTTTGAGCGTCAGTTTCGCTTGCGATTCCGCCCCCTTACAGCGCATCTGCATAGCGGAAGATATCCGCGACAATCTGCTCCCAGGGCACCGTCATCCAGTCATCGCTTGCTCAGATTTCAACGAACCGAGCATTATGTTGCCGATTTGGTCTTGTTTGATCGGTTTTTCTGAAAAGTCACCGTTACACCGAGGGACAGAAATTAGGGATTGATGAACAGACCACCGGGATTCTCATCATCGGGATACACGAATGCTCTATCCTCTGCGAGGGATCATCGAAGACTCCGGGGATCCGAACCTGGTCTCGACGGCGTACCTGATTACGCGTTGCGCTTCCAAGTCGTCCCTAGACGATGATGATGGTGATGGAGACGACCTTGCTGTGAATGATACATTGATACTCGCGCCTGTGTTCTTCTCAGTCAGTCAGGCAGTCAGCCGGTCGTCGGTCGGTCTGTGTGTCTGTATATCGGTCTGTCGTCGCTTCGTTTGGTTCAAGGGTCACGGTGATACGCCGAAGAAGAGGAGGCCGGCGGAATCGCTGAACAATGACGATCAACAAAAAGCGTTCATACACACGACAACAACAAACATTAAACAATGCATCACTATTTCATGCTCAAACCGCAAGCAACACATGGAGTTACGCAGGAGCGTGGGGTGAGGGGCGGAATGAGAAACGAAAAATGAAACAAATAAAAAGTACAACCAGATACGGGACAAACGGAGAGACATATCGGGGTACGATAGCCGGCGGTTCGATATGCACTCATATATATACATACTGTGATTTCTGCGGGTGCTGCAACATTCGTTCACTTCAGTCCTGACGATGCTCGAGAAGTGAAGACTCGGAGCAAATGTGTTGATCGCTCAAAACAATGGCGACGCTTTGATCGACGACTGAGTCTTCGAGCCCGTGTTCTAGTCGAAAACCGTTGCCTTGGCCGTAAATGGCCGCGATCCGCGAATTATGGGGAGAAAATGAAAGACCATACAGAAAGAAAATGTATGCGCCTAATGGAAATCACAATGATGCTCGGAAGGCTCTAGAGCTCGCTCATGGCTCGTGTATGCGTGCTGTGGGGCTCGGAGCTAGCGAAACGAGCGAGTCCTCAGTGACACCCATGATGATGATGATGCTGCTTATAACAATAATGCGACCGTTAATCGTGAGTCATCAGGCAACAAAGAACGGTGTTCAAAAACGGTGTTATATCTTATAGCCGAGAATCCGACACTAAGCGCCTCGGTATCCTCGTAAGTGACCACCTCATTTGTTTTATACACACGATGCTTGTGGGGGATAGAGGGAGAGAGCTGCTCTTGGTCTTCCTTGATGGCTGTTTTTCTTTCGGTAATTAATGTGGACCGAACATCACGCCACCGTGTCATGAACGGAAGGACCACAAGAGCTGGGCAGGAGGACGGGAGAATATTTTAAACGACACCGTTTAGCTCGTGAGTCCGTAGGACACAAGACAGAGCATTCGGACAGAAATGAGCTGTTGCTACCTTTAACCTCGCTTGGCAATTTTTACCATTAAACATTTTTTGGATCGCTCCCTCCCGAAAGGCGATGATAGGGCGTCAGAGGAAGAAGGTGAGAATCAAAGCAAAGTCGAGACTGCCGTACCTGTCGCGTTCCCCGCATCGTCGATTTTCTCCAAGCCGAGCCCGGCAGAAGATCATGCTGGCTGAGTCTTGAGAGTCATGAAGAGATCAAAAGTGATTATCTTCGTGACGGAAAACAACCGTGAGCGGTCGTAATGGTTCGATGCCTCGTCGAGATATCGATCCGTGTATTTCAAGACATAAGATGAGCTCCCGGACTCGCTGATGTGTAAGTTCTAGGAATTGAGAGAAGTTCGCCTCCCCACAGGCGTAGAGGAGGGCGCTGGGCGCTGCAACGAGTGCGAGGTCATGATCAGGACCGTCTTGGGCTTTGACTCCAGAATATCTCGAGGGATTCAAGGGATCCTCAACCGCTCTCACCGCCGGAGCTTCGCTGTCTCAGAAGCGGGGCAAGATCGATACAGGTCGGACGCGCGGCTACCGTCGCGCTAAGTTTGGGCAACAGTCAAATGAGACGCTAGATGCCTGTTTGACCGACCCAGCGACCGCTTGGCCGGAGACTGGCCCGGCAAAGGGACTGTCCGTTCGGCCACAAAGCCAAAAACATAACAGCTGCCCTTGTCAGTGAAGTTTTATACGTTTTCCTCGCTCTTTTTTCCGCTTCATTCTGAGACTAAACGTGTTTTTCCGTCGTTCGCCTCCGCTACATTATGTACTATGCGTGCCTGCCTAGCTCCGAGTGTTTGCTTGTCCGAGTGTTTTTGAGTGTGCGAAACCGCGGTGGTGCCTCTCATTCGTTTTCTGACTGTCGTCTGGTCTGTCCGGGAATTTCTTCATTCCTCGATTCTGTCGCCTGTTGGTTTGTATTTCTGCGTGTGTGTGTGTTTTTGATTTTCCTTTTTCTTCTTGTCTCGAATTCGTTTTTGTCACCAGTGCTCCGACTTCCGCAGTAGTGGTCGGACAAGTCCAGAAATCTATCTATTAGTCAATGCCTTCCGTGGGCTGGTGGGTCGTATGCATCGCCTGTCTGACCCCCGTCATCGAAGCACTGATAGAGAATTTTTCGTTGTTTTGAAGAAAATCGTTGAAAAGTCAGTTCCGAAGTTCCGGATAGATGAGTTCATCAATCATTAATTAATGATGACGATCGTCGCTGAGGTGCGATCTTTCCAAACGTGAATTTTCGCTCTTGCACAGCGCGTTCGGCTTGATTTATTATCGATACTTTCCTTTTCTGTTTATGACAAAACCAAGTCAGGGTTATGGCAGAAGATAAGGCACGCTCTTTCTGCACTCCGGTGGACACAAGGGAAGTCGAAGAGTCGACAAGTGAAAAATCGCAAAGTGCCAGACGACACAAATAAATTTATCGGAAAAGCCACCTTCCAGCCACAAAGCGAATCAGCAGTGTCACGACGCGCGGCCCATTAAATGTCCTTTGCATTATTTTCAAAAGTGAGAATACACGATCGCCATACGTTATGCGAGCGTGTTCCTTTTTAAATCTTCATTTCGTCGTCTAACCTCTAGTTTGAAGTGACTGTACGCCGGCCACGTGGCCAATAGGTTTGCGCTGCTCAACTAGGTGACTGGATTTTTTCGCAAACCAGCCCGCTCGCCCCTGCGTTCACTCGAAGATATACGACTTGTCCATTGCATCGGTCGCAATGCTTTTTCGCGGGTACGTGCGCGCGGACAGTCGACGAGACACAGAGAAACGTTTGTGTTTGACCGGAACGCGGTGTCAGAATTGAATATACGTTTCGGTCCGTGTTGAGAATGAGGAATGAGCGAAATTTTTGACATCCATCTCCGAGGTCCGGGAAGGTAGTCCGTGCCGGATCGAGCGACTTTTCTCATTTCCCCGTCTCGACCGCACCACACAGAAATCTCTGATGAATAGAAGCGAGAGATTTGGAGTGCCATGGGATTCCGATTCTGAAGACTTCCTTCACAAACGGCCTAGTCGTCTCGAATCATGACGCGCCCAGTTTGTGCTGATCCACCTCTTTCCAATTTGTCAGACCCCCTCAGCCGACTGCACTAGACGTAAATTGATCAGTCGGCGAGCATCGGCTTCGATAAGTTTATCACAACTTTTTATCTCTTATTTTGTTCCCGCATGTTTCTTCCGGAATCTGGGGGAGACCTTCAACATACAGAACTTGGCAAGGGTGAGTGTGTTCGCCAGTCGAATGTCTACGGCACATTGTTGTTTGCGGCTCATGTTGCCGCTTATGTCAAGAGAGAAAGTCTTAATTATTCACGGGTGACCTTTTTGGGTGGGCGTGAAGATGAGCTCTCTTGTTGTCGGATCCTTGACTCTGAATGCTTTGTTATAGATACAGCGTCGGCTGTTCGATAGCTCTGAACTCCGAAGCGATGAATTGAACCGTGAAAGCAGCGACCGAATTCGGCGCTTCCTTGGGCATCAAATGAAACAAAAGAAGTTTTATCGGGAGAATTTGCGAAAGACCGCGAGCTATTGCATGGGAGCAAGTCGATCGCGAGTGACTGAAGTTCGATGTATGCGTCAAGAATTCGAGACATCGGGATTATCTTCGTGAAATGTCACAAACTTCGGACCATTGCGTGCGCTTGCCTCTGATTCTTCGAGCTTGTATAATACATCCGGCATTCAAGCGGATGGACGCTCGGTGGAATATAGTATTGGATTTCTGGTCCAGGTCCAGAACCATGTCGGAACCGCCTGGGATTTGATCGCCTTATCCGCTGGCCGGTCTCCAGATCTCCGGCCGCGGTTCGCTATCGCAGAGACTCACTTAGTCTCCCATGTAAAAATGATCGAATAGAATTTGCTGCACCCTTCCGATCATCTATTCATAAAGGCTCGGGAGAACGACCAAGGTAAGCTCGAGCGAATGAGCAAGATACTGAAGAGCAAACGGTAAGGGGGGGAGGGGGGATGGAACATCACGGTGCGACAGACTTAGTCCGCCAAGTCGTGAACCTCTATCCAAAACTCGCCAGCTGTAATTCCTCGAGTCTTCGGTAGTTTTGATACGATCGCGAAAGCCAATTTTCCAAAAGAGTCGCTCTGGCAGCCAGCAGCTCGGTAGGCTGGCTGGCGACCGGAGTCCTTTCATTGTTGCTGTCGTTGCTGTTATGTTTGTCTGGAGCGGCATCCGAAGTGATGTCGAAGCTCGCCGCGTGAAGCCGCAGGGGGTGAAACGAAGACACCGACTTGAAGGGCGTGATTAAGTGCTTATTCTCTTTTACGCATCTTTCGCATTGGAAGAAAGCTGACTGCTCCGCTGGCTAGCGCACAAAACCGCCATCCGAAGGAGGAGGAACGGCATACGGATCTGAAAGTGCGATCCTTGGGTGTCACCTTCGAAATCGGTGAGATATGTATTCCAATGATATGGTTTGTTCCTCGCTCATCGCTTCCTCGAAACCGATGGGAGAGTCGCGCGCGATACTGAGACATCAAAATGGGCGCATTCAACGGGGAGCTCAGATTCCAATCTGGGGGAGGTCTGGTGTCCAAGTTTGTCCTGTCTCTGAGCTCTCTTCATCGTAGTCACCCAGACATGAGGAAGGTCTTCTCGCGCGCGGTCAGAAGTCGTCTCTTCGGAATCGGAACGAAAAGCAGCCGCATGCGCTGTACGCTAGCCGGAGGTATTTTCTCCGTCCCATTTTTTTTTGATCGGACAACTTTTGATTGACCTTGCTCAAACTGTCTCCAATGTCGTCGCGGAGATAGACGTTTTTCCGCCCGTAATAACGCCGGCAGTTTTTTCACGCATTCTACCTCCCAGTCGCGAAGCGTCCAGTCAGGCGGACAGGCAGCCGTTCGATCGCCAGCTTCGACTCACCTTGCTCGCGGTGTCTCTGTGCATGTGTGTACTTTTTTTGTATACAATCTGTATCCGTATTTTTGTATTCGATTGTTTCTCTCCCTCTCCTCTCACTTTGTTTCTGTCGAAAGCCAACTGTCGTTATTGTGTACAGATGTCATTAGTTTTTGAGTTTCTCTCCAACTTTTTGTTTTTTGCGTGACTGCCAGCAAATCCTTCAACGCAACGTAAGGGTCGATATTTTTCAATCGAAGCCTATGCTAATCTGCGACTCCGGAATTCTGGTAATCGCTCATAACCGTATCATTAAAGTTAATGGGAGCATTCGAAGACTGAAATTCCGTGAGATCTCGAGTTCTGGGGGTTTCGAAGATTGATCCAATGCACAATGCTCGCGAAGAAGCTGATGGAACCAGACAGAATTTCCGCATAAATTCCGTGACTCTTTTCGAAGGCGGAGTTGCCCCTTCTTTCGTTAGACTTCCACTTTTTTCCGTTTTCACGTTTTAAACTCCCACTCTTCTCCCCCGTAATACAAAAAGCAGCTTCTATCGGAACTCAAGCTAAAAGTAAAACGGTATTCGCCCGGATCCGTTATGTCGGCTGATAGTCGATGCGCGCGCGCACTCTCAGACAATGGGACGCGGCGTTTAATTACGATGCGGATCGGGTATGGGCGAAAAAGATGAGAAAAACGGCGATGAATACTGAGCTTCAAAGCGTCGCGCGTGGCGGTGGCATTTGCGGTGGTGATGCACATGCTTGCGTGCCGCCCCCGTGAATCCCATAGTTCACTTTGCGGTCGATTACGTGGCGTACGTCGGTCGCATGGCGGACCATCGACGTTGCCGCCGATGATGATAGTTGTGGTAGTGATATCCTTAACGCCCAAGTGTTCCGCCCAGTTGGAACAAGAAGGCCATGGCGAGCTTGTTCTCTTGTTCATGTTCTTCCAGTCGAAGTCTTCTTGAAAAAGAAAGTAAACGATCGAGCATACATTTCATTCTTCCTCCTCCGAGATGTTTTGACCGAACGTCGACCCTTAAAACGCCTTTACGATCCTGGTGGATGCCCGTGGTCATTTTGTCGCAGGGCCGTGGCCGTCGAAGGTGGGACGCTCTTCAAGGCTCGGTCACGCGCCTAACGAAGTCTAATGATATCTGATAGAGTGGGAGGATGAGAAGAGGAGGACTGCGAGGACATGGGCCGCTTTCGAGGTGAAAAACGCAAATTCGGATCGCCATGGAGGTCCAAGTGGAATATTCGGGAGTATATTCAAAATCTTGAATGGGGGGGCTATATTCATTTCGGAAGAGCGATACAGAGACGGAAGAAGCGCCGCACTGCACCGTCAAGAAAAATCTGTCGTACCGCGCAAGACCATCGGTGCTGAATTACTGGAACTGTTGCTCATTCCGCCTTTACAGGGGGGTGGGAGTATATGAATGAGATTCCGTCCGCCGAACATCGGGCGATAGCGTTATACAGTCCCGTTGACATCTTTAGCGATGACGTATTCGTCAAACACTGCAGTCAGTAGAAATCCATCCAAAGTGGAGCTTCAAAGCCTCTCTCTGAACTCTACTCTGAACTGAGCTCTCATCAGGGAAGCCTTCCGTAGCCGAAAATTACGGGGAAAACACCCGTCCGCGCGGCAATGCGATATTCCCCGCGATCGATGCCGAGAACTTGGCAAAAACCTACCCCGAACTTGGAGGGGAATGTAGTGGATATTTACTGAAAACGGAGGTAATTCGTCCCTTGACGGGACGAGGCTTTTCCTCCCCGATCGGTTCGTGTCGACCGAGATAGATGAGTCCAGGATGTTCCCGCCGCACTCAAGCAACATATGCGAAGAGACTTCGAAAATTCCCATGGAATTCCCTCGGATCAAGCGTTTTTCACGCTCATGCGGTTTCTGACCGGCGAAGGTCGCCATGGTCGGCGAAACTGATCGGCTTCATTTGCGCATTAATTGAAATCGCTGGATTCGGCCCGTCACCGGGTCTTCGCGCCGCCGCAGGTCTGATAAAAAATGTCCGCACCAAAGACTTCCAGAAATGAGCCGTCCGACGTCCGACAACGGCGGAAAAATGCCCTGATTGCGCTGCTCGCCGCCGAGGAAGGCGACCCCCACGACCGATGGACCGTGATGGACCGTGGAGCGCGGCGCACGTGGTCGAAACCCGAGAGAGGGGCTTGACGGGCACAGAGTGCGTCGGTCGTCGAGGCCAAATACTAGTAACGCGGTCGGGCGGTACAGGTGGGGAATGCTCAGAGAGGGAGAAGCGGCTCGCGGGAGACTTCGAGACAACAGGGTTCTCGTCAGACAAATCCTGGAGGCAAATGGACATTCCCGCTTTCTGTCAGGATTCGCGCTGAATTCCGGAAATAAAACAACGGGAACGTCGCAGCGAGGCGTCCGGAGAGCGGGAGGTCTCAACCGACGCGGTATGAGGTGTCGTCATGGTTTCGACCGGTGGTTTCGAGCTACGCCAAGGGAGAAATATTGAATATTTCCTATTCGTCTGACGCAAAAACCGTACCAACAGAAGAATCGGCAGGACAGAAGGGAATAGAACGAGGAAGCGTTTGAACGTCGGGGGCGGGGTAAGAGACGGTGGGGGATGGGGAGAGCTCCAAGCGGGAGGGACGAACGAAAAACGCCGGAGGAGAGCGGAGAGCCATAAACGCAAAACTGAATTTTACAAAAATCCACCTTATTCGAGGACGACGACGCGGAGCGCCCGTCCCCCTCGCTCCCGATGCCCCCGTCGTCTTCCTCTTTTGGCGGTTTTTAGTTTTCCATAAAAATACTCTTTCTGCTGTGTGCTGCCATTCCTATACCCAGCGCATCGCCCCTTCCCGTCCTTCTACAGCTCCTCCAAGCCCGGCCCTTCCCCCTGTCCCCTCGAATCGTCCCTCGATCGCCCCGATCTCCCCCGAAGCTCCCCTCGATTCTCTCCGTTCACAAAACCCTGGCCGAAAGAAAAAGAGGATCGGGAGCGATGGAGGCTATCAAAAACTACAAAAATTCGCTTCACTTAAAAACTCCGCTTTGAGCTGCGCCTCCCCCCTCGAGTTCTTACTCTGAGGGGACCGGGCGCAGGGATGGAAAGGAAGGGAATCAAAGGGGGGAACTACCAAAAAATCGAACCAACCGCCGCGCTGGCTGGATGGATGGTTGGCTCTCGGTTCAGTCCTGAAAACGCTTTGGAAAAAACCTTCACCACTACCATCGTTGCCGCTAGTGGCGCTGGCGGAGAAAAAAAAACTTTTTTTTCAGCGTGGAGTTTTTTCAACTTTTAGTTTTTTGCCGTTCAGACAGGACGACAAGAAGCGGAAGAGCCTCCAGCGCACACGTTCGGCCGGCATGGTCGCTCGGTCGTTGACTGGATGGCTGGCTCTCTTTTCGTGCTAAAGGAGAGTCTTCCTGATTTTCCAAGATTTTTTTTCCAACATTTTTGCGTTCTGCCGTCCACCACCACTGGAACAAGCTCCAACGGTGACATCTGCAGCAGGCCTCTCAGGCTCCTCCAAAAGTCGAGACGGCGACATTGGAAGCTGAACGGCTACCGAGTGCGCCCGTAATCGAGGTCCTTCATAGCGTCGTGACAATAGGTGGAGGGATCGTATGAGAGGAGGGAACCGTTCCGTCTAATATGTTCACGGTTGCTGCTCGAGGAGTTTGTAGGAGTAACGAGTAACAATCTCGGGGGGAGTCGATTGCGCGAGCCCATCTCCCCTCTTCCCACGAACTCCCATTACAAGAAAATTCACGAGGGGCGATCTGGTTGCTGAGAAGATATCGCGAATATCATTGCCAAACGAAACGGAGGGAAGAGACGGTCGGGTTCTGAGGAGGAAATTCGGCTCGAGAAGTTGAAGAATCCAAACTGAGGGGCACGACGACGGGACACGGCGGGGGCGCTGCGGGGCGCGACGAACTCGCGGAGGAAGCGTCGGATCGACGGACAGACGAACTGCCTAGCAGGGAATGGGAAAGAGCGCAGAGGAGGGCGAACATCCAAGCGAGCTCGACCGACCGACCGGCCGGCGGGCGAGAGATGTTGGTAAAAACGAAGAGTGAAAAACGCTGAGGAAAAAACTTCAACTAAAAACCTTGCTTCTCTTGCTTTTTGTGTGTATGTGTTCGGACCGCGGCACGGCAGAGCACAGCACGGCGACGGGCTCGTTGCTCGATTTCTCTCTAAAATTCTCCCGCTCGTGCCGCCTGATCTCCTGACGCGAGTCGAGCGGGTGGGCAGGCAGGCGGGCGGGCTGGCTGGCTGGCCGAGGAGAAGGTCCATCGATGAAGAATTTTTCCTAGTTTTTATCAAATATGAGTAGTCGGATGGATATTTGAAATTTAAAAATTATTGCGACCGCTGGCGGTTTTAGGCACGAGAACTTTTGCATATCAAGCTTCTCTATGCGAAAAACTCCTGGAGACCCACCGCCGCCGCGAAGACCATCCAGCCTGCAGGTCGGTCCTTCTCGAGGCAGCCGGGGGGACTGACTGGGATCGGGGCTGGGATCTGACGAATAGTGCCAGCCTAACTATAAGTTTGAGACGAACATACCGGGGACAAAACAAGGGCTCCGGGGATCTACTGGGAGCAGGGTGGGAGAGATCTCTCAACCCAAAAACTCCACACGTTTTTTTCATCCGCAGACGAACTCCAAGGGAATCTCCGGCCACACCTGGAGACTTGTTTGCGGCCGATAGCTCTCCCGCTCGTGGAGTTTTCCAGTCCCACCAGCGGACCGAGTCCAACTTTGATTTTGTGCATTATAAATCGCAAGCAGCACACGCAGCGATAACGAGCTTGTATCTCGATTACGGTATATCGAGTGTTGGTGCGACTCGTCTTCCATTTCCTATCGCGGTCGGCCGGCTTCTACAATACTGTAACTTCCACTGGATTCCTTTTATCGAGGCGATCATGCTTGCGGATCATCGCCGTCTTATCTGGGGCAGAACCATGATTAGAAGGAATACTTCGCCGCATTTTGACTGTTTTCAATTGGCAACACTGATACCGTCGAAGCCGCGGATAGCGCGAGCAGACTTTCGCCGACCTCCCGGCTGACCCCTGTTTTTGTCACAGCTACACGAATCTGGATCTGTTACGGTTGATCTGAAATCGGTAAGCTCCGTCGCTATCGGGATCTACTTTTTCTCGATCGGCTCCGCGGCTCTGCAAATGGATGCAGCGCGGAAATTCCGGTGGAGACACCCAGCTCTGGATGGGGAAATAAAATACTTTGAATGGGCTCCTTGGGTCCCTACCGAAACTTGTTCGTGTTCGAACGCATCCGATCTCTACGGGAAATATAATCGGATTCCGTGGAGATAAAATCGTCGTTGACGATACAAACTCATCGACGCGCTGCGAAGCATCCGGTGTCAAACTATTCTTTACATCTGGTGATGCTCTGACTCGTTCTGAAACGGCGGAATTCATCTCCGGCAAGATCATCACAGCCTTGGAATCCAGAGCCGCGTATCACATCAATTCACATCAAATGAAAAATGATCGACGGGTGGTCGGGATCATTCCACGATTTCAATTAGATTGTCTACAAAAAAAACGCATGCGATCGACTGGGATCCCGGTTCCATTTGTTCGCTCACAAGTTTGCACGGCTGGCTAGCTGGCAAACGGTTTCGGCATGTAATAAATAAACTTGACCGGGAAGGCTGGTACGGACCGCGGAGCGATCATAAGGACGAACGCAGCAAGACCGAATGGGCAGATGTGAGTGGGAAAAAAGCGACCTTTTTGACATTTGTTGTTACTCTTCGCAAAGAACAAAGAAGGCTATTTGTTTGCCCAGTTGGAAACAACGAGCACTAATTCGTGATGCCGAATTTACAAGGAGTACTGTTCGCGAGTCGATCGTGTCGCAACGCCTGGCTGCCCGCCCGAAGATCGGCCCCCCGCTCACCATGTTCTGAGCTTTTGACATGTATCCGCGCTCGCGAATTCAGCCAGACCCCAATGGCTAAATCAAAAGCCAGCCGGAAGGGGATGGGTTCTCTCACGGCTTCCCTTAGAGGGATCTGGCGCGAGCCGAAGAGTTTTGTGGGGTCGGCGTGTTCTCAGCGGATCGACTCTGAGATTTACGTCAGTCCAGGCGTTCCCCCTGAGAACTCTCATCGATGGCTGATACTCTCGTTCATTTTGGTACGACGTCGTATCGAGGGCTCATGAGGGAAAAGTAGGCTCGACGCTAGACCGAGTAAAAATCAAAGAATCAACGCCGAACGGGTGAACGCCGAATAATTCGACCTCGTGACGAAGATCCCGATCGTATTGTAGGAAGTCGTACGTGACACCGCCTTATCTTGTTTCTACTACCCGCCGCTCTGCTGGTTATTTCTAAAACTATTTTATTGTGCTATTATAAGTCTCAGCCCGACTATCGATGGAGGCGCGGACGGCCGCGCGACATTCGCAGGGAGACAAGCAAAGGTCGCCGTTGGCATCG
Source organism: Galendromus occidentalis (assembly GCF_000255335.2). NCBI lineage: Eukaryota > Metazoa > Arthropoda > Arachnida > Mesostigmata > Phytoseiidae > Galendromus > Galendromus occidentalis. Next base: position 185,211 of record NW_003805170.1, on the reverse strand, counting down.
ACGACATCCATGATTCGATGCTCCACTTTCCGCCGCGAAAGTCGTTCATCGTTTTGATACACTTTGACTTTTGACTGAGAAAGGGAGCGGGGGATAGGAGGAAGCGGAAGGATGGAAATAAATAATCAAATTTCGCGCGGAGGTGCGGAACGCGGTTCTTGGCACATTCCGTATACGTCTATCGATCCTCTACGCCACCGACGGAGATAAGGGATCTTCGTCAACGGCGACAGGGAGGCGAGGTATCCTACAACGGCAACCCAGTGACCCGGTGTTGGGTTGGACCTTTCCGAGGGTTATCAACAAAAAGAGAAGATGAAAAATAAGGCGATCAGCTTCTCTTAAACCTTCATCTTATTCGTTCATGAGGTCGACACATCTAGTAAGCTTGGCTACCGATGCGACGAAAAGTATCGAAGGGACAGGCCACGAATAGAAACCGAATATGTCCGATCGGGTGCTTCCTGAACTCGGTTCCGTGATTTCGTGGACCAATTCCGGGGTGGATTTTCCATTTCTCTCGTATTCGTTTCTGGCGTACGACGAAACGATGGAATAGTCGAATATCGCGCCGAGATGATTCGACGAAGAGCGTGACGCTGAAAACGCGTTCGCTGTGGGATCGAATGGAAAATACCGAGAAGTTATTACGATGAGCCATTTCCTCGAGCTCCGAAAATACAATGATGTTTTCTCTCCCGCAGATCTCGATGGCGGATGTGCCCTCGAATCTATCATGGCAACCGGCTTTCCCGCGACGATCGCCTCCGTTAGCCCTCCCGATGACGACCCAGAACCAGGCCCCTGAACGCAAGGTCCTCGAGTGTCCTCGCTGTTTCAAACAGATCATGGGCGCGAGCAACCTCATGGCCCATCTAAGAACCCACACCGGTGAAAAGCCCTTCACATGCGACATATGTCTCAAAGATTTCTCTCAACGAGGCAACCTAATCATGCACAAGCGACTCCATACAGGTAGGAGCAAAGTCGAGTTGAACTGGGTTGAGTCGCGTGGGACGGCCGTGGTTCTGGCCGCGATTTCGTTAAATACGTCCGAGTTAACGTAGACGATCTCCGCAGGAGAGCGTCCCTTCAAGTGTGAGGAGTGTGGTCGTACCTTCACTCAGAAAGGAAACCTGAAGGCACACATGCGCTGCCACACTGGAGAGACGCCGTACGAGTGCCAGTACTGCCCCGCACGTTTTTCGCAGCACAGCAGCCTCAAGTCACATCTCAGGAACCACTACAACGAACTCGAACAAATAATTCAGCAGCAGCACCAACATAAGCAGCAAGGGTCCCTGGGTTAGTACTTCTGTTCGAGATGATCGGCATTTCTCTCCTCCGACCCCATTCCTCTGTCGTCGATCCCATGAGGGAAACTCAAAGATTTCTCCTTTCGCGTGTTTCGCAGTGGTGACGGAGGTTACGAAGCTGTTGACCCATCCGCCGCAGAACCCCGCAGAAGAGCTTCAGCGACGCTTGGTGATCTCGGCTTTACAGCAGCACCAATTCCCTCCGCAGTTGGGCATTGGCCAACTGACCAACCCCCAGTCGGATGCCGACACGAATACCCACGATACTCAGAATATGATCGAAAAATCACTTTCAATAGTCATTGATTCACGAGGAGGAAACGGCGGAGCTGTAGGACGGGTTGGGGACGTTGATAAGCAGCGGGAAAACGACGACGACGACGATCACGACGAAAAGAGCGAGAGCGAAGGCGATCCTGACGCCGATGAAGATCTCGATCCATCCGAGGAACGTAGTGACCCACAATGTGAGTATCGATGGAACAAACATTGCGGTTCGGAACGTCTCTCACTCGGAAAGACGTTTCACTGAAAGGAGCTGAGAGGAGCATCTGCGCGATATCCTGTCGACTCCTGGGAATCCGCGGCTTCATCGGGATACCTCTCTGCTTCAGGCCGACGCCATGAAAGTCCAAGTCCACTGGGCAGTCCCGAAGAGATTCGAGACAAACGACAGCTCGACGAAGAAGATTCGTCTCAACTTCACAAGAAATTCCGAGGCGCCAACAGGAACTCGAGCTCACCACCAAATGAAGACTCGGAGAGTTTCAAACTCACCGAAAACCGCGATGCTCCCTCTAGTCACGATTCTCCCAGGTAAACGCAATGACTACCGTTGGATGACAATTGTTCTTCGACCTCGATATCGACGCTAGCAGATGTTCCCATGTCAGACGATACGGCTCCGAGCTAATCCCATACTACTGCTTTCTTTGATCCACAAAACTCACCAACTGAATTTTTCTTTCTTTCCGTGATAAAGGAAAGACAACGCAGACTCTACCTCCAGCCAAGACTATGCGATCCCCCTCGTAGTCAGCAAAAGCCCACCGAATTCATTGCTAGATTTCATCAATCATAACGGCACCAAACGGGTCAAATCCGAACCCGATTTCAATACATCCCAACTGCTCGGTTACCCGAGCGAGCTTTTCGCAGCTTCTTTCGCAACCGATGTTTCCATAGACATGTTCAGGTAAGGTGCTGACATTGATGGATCCATCATTAAATCATTGACGAAAGAGGAGTCGTTGAGTGAGTTGGTCTCCGCGCGGCCGAGACTCAAGCGACGGCTTGCTTGTCCTTTCAGATCTTCGTTGTGTTTAGCGAGATCCATGATCAGGGCGTACGGGCCTTCCCGCGCGGGAGACTTGAAGGAATTGGCGATACACGAAGAATGGCTCTCCGTATGGGCGTACACTACACCAAAATTACGTCGTCGGGTCCTAAATCGAATTATTGAGCTCTCCTACATAGTCACCAAGTAGAGCGAACAACGGGGAGTTTTTGATAACATTAAGAATCGGAGAATGGGGGGACGCTATTCGAAACATGCCATCATCGTAATCTCCCTGATGTCTCCCGCATGAGACTCGCGAAGGCTCGCGTAGAATATTTGTAGAGTTATCTCGGTAGTTGACCGGAAAGAATACCTCAAGAAGAATATTAATATAAAAATGAGATTCATGATAATAATCTTAGTGGCCCGATATGTAGATCGGTTTTCATTATTATCATCATCATCATCATCATCGAGCTTAGACTTGGAGTGTGATTTTGTGATACCGTACCGCAGCAATACGAGGATGACGACTTAGGATAACTCGCGGGATAACGACGCTGGATTCCCACGGATAGCGGAGTCTACGCTCGAAGAGTGGAACAGAGAGTGAATCTCCCCAAGAATGGAATCCGATTCGATTGACAAATCTGACTTCGGTCCAGTGAACCAATGACTCGAGAGTTCATTTGATACTGAATAGGAGACCTCTCTCGACGAGTGAATGAAGAGCGTACCGATAGATCGAGTGAGTGCCCTCTACCATCACAAACATCATTATGATTATCGTCATTACCATCATTACCATTTAATAAATGTTCACGTTGCTGGTTAGATTACTGTGCGGCGCTCTTGCTTGTATAAGGTAGTCGATAAGGTCTGGGGCCCCTGAGAAGACAGAGCGTTCTTCCTGCTGCTCGAGGATAACTTAACAAAAAGACATCAGATGTGGCTTAACGACCTCTGATGATTATCAAAATCAGGCTCGGACTCTGAGACAGTCGAAGCTCCAGAGGTTTGAAATAGGGCTCCGGGGACCGGATAAAATCCTCGCCAGAGCGATGCGAGCAGAGAAAGATTGGATCACCAGAAACTATTCAAGGACAGTATGAGAATTTGTCTCCCGGTGATTCTTTATCCGGAGGACACAGCCTCTCATGTCTGGCGAGGTCGAGAATCTCGCATTCTAGAGAAGTCTTCTTCTTCTCTTCCGCAGCGAAGTCGCTTCGGCCATCATCATGCAGCAGCTGAATGACACGCAAGCCGGCGGGGTCCGCGAGCTTGAATTTCTGAGGAATCAGGGGAGGGTTAATTCCGACCTGATCTCATCTCGATCTCCCGGAGACCTTGCCAACGATCTAAACAATGAGAATAAATGTAGCGAGTATTCACTACGTCGATGGACGCCTCACCCGCACGCCGACATTCCGGAGGACACACTCGCTCTTCGTACACAGATTCAGCTCGAGAGATCCACTCAGTAGATCAATGTCAATGGTGGCGCGCCAATTTCGGTCTTCAGGGGGCACAGGACTGGGATTCAAACATTTGAATTTTTTCTTCGGGCCTCTCTGATAAATTCGCCAATTTCCGTCAATCTCTTCCTTGATCTTGCTGCGGGGAATGCCGATTGCTCATTGAAGCTCGGAGTCGCCCATGATTCAGAGGCTATGAATGAATCACCGCCGTCCTCGGGGATGCAGACAACGTACCTTGAGTCCAGAATGTCCTGACTCCTCTCCGCAGAGCTACATTCGACCTGTATCGCTCGCTCATGCCCGAAAACTGCTTCTATCGAGAATAGCAGAGCTCCCCCATCGTAATCAATCATGTACAAATAATGAGAGGTGTTCGCGGTACTCACGAGGTCCGAGAACGTCACCTGAGAAGGGAAGAATGCTTCACGGAGCTGTGCGCGAAGAACGTCAACGGGGGCTGTGGTAGGATCTGCCGCCCTTCGAGATCCTCCAAGCCCCACGTCTCGTGGGCCCTCGCTATTACCTGCATCATGCCCTTCCGGGAAGGAGCGTACTCATCATCGTCGTCCAGGATTTCTCTCAATTTCGAGGCATTGATGCGAACAACTTTGGCCAGACCGGCTTCGGTTGACACGGTCTCAACGGTCGAACCTTGGCACCAGGTTGAATTGAGCGTCTTCAGGCTCCGGCGATGCCTTATAGCCAGCAACAGGTACGCGGCTACAAGCAGTAGAAGCAGAAATACACCAAGTCGTAGAAACCTTGAAGTTCGAGATCGCTTTTTTAGGTAGGTATTCATTCGCAGGGTGTCGCTCGGCAGGGAAGCCACTCACTGACTCGCAGGGCATCCGCAATATTTCGTCGAAGTGGCGGTCCCTTTCGCAGGTTTCCTATCGAGCTCGATGGACTTCACGGGAGGGGAGACGAGTTTTTCAGCTTGCCGGATGGGTGCGTCATCTTGAAGACCTGGTTCCCGAGGAGCTTCCGTACTCATGGAGGAATGAGAGGGAGCGGAGATCTTTCGAACTCGTCGTTTTCATTGGCTCGAGTCTCGTGGATTGTTCCCGGTGGATGACGTCACTATCAAGATTCGGGCGCCGCAGTGCCGAACCTCAGTGCTCCTCCTCTGCTATAAGTTCCGAGTATACTTCCGGATAAACAAATGCACATATTTTCGAATTTTGTTTACCTGACCGGAGCAGACTGGTGGAGCGAACAACCGACCAATAAAACTCCCGCCAACAACTGACACATACGACAATATCATGTATACAGTGGAATCTCGTCGCAACGGTCCTCGCGGGACCAGTGCAATCCGTTCTTCCTATGACGGTAGCCTCTAAACGCCGCCCTCACGCCCCGCCCCCTCTGCCACCGGATCGAGCCACATTCTGTCTTTGTGTTCGTTATAACGGTTTTTAAGGTGAGGAGACTTCGATCTCTGCTCGGCGGGGTGACTCGAGACGTTCAATGTTCAAATCCCATGTCACTCCGGACCCCTCAAACTCGGGATCCTCCCGACCGTCGAAATCGAACTCCACATAAATATGAAATTTTCTGGCGGAATGACTCCGGCGATAAAGGACGTTTTCAATTCCCAGATATCATCGGAGGAAAATATGCTCAGGATCTTCCAATTTTGTATCTCAACTTGTGTGGGAGTCAACAATGAGAGGAGACGGCGGTTCACTCTCCTATAGATTGGACGCGCTCTGCTCCGAACTAAACTCCCGGAACAGCCTTCTTATTGGGAACACCTGCTGCTCTTCAACTCTACAATTATTCAACCTCCCAAGTTTCGCAGAATTAGACCCCACATCAAGATTCGCTTGACGACGAGCGAACGGAGGCGTTCGTAGCTCCTGTTGTCCCGGAAACGTTCTCCGATCTCCCAAGCGCACAGATCGGGATGATGCTGAACGAAGAAAGCTCGATGAGGCACAAAAAACGGGAGAGACCATCTACGATCTCCGCCTGCCCCTTTTTTTTCGTAACGAGAGACGACGCCTCATCCTCAAGGTCTTCTCAACAATCTTCATTCATTGGGGAGGGAAACCTGTCTCAATCCGCTTTTCTGAAACTTAGTTCTGCTCTTCTTCGCTGTTCACAGAACCAATAAAAATGCTGCGACGAATCCACCACAATGATTGGTCAAGAAGCACACGGATGTGGAAAGGTAGGCCGTCGCTTGCTCGAGGATCCCGACCTTCTACCTAGGACCTAGGACTGACTCTTAGCGCTACGCGATCTCGATTAGCTGACCCTTGAACAATTCCAGACTCGGAGAGCGGGTGGGGGCGCCAAATGGATTGAGCGCTGGCAGGCACAGACGGCTGGTGAGCGGAGCTATCTAAGTGCCCGAAGCGCATGGTTACTCGACAACGCCAAGGAGGTCATGAACGAGCTAACGAAATGGAACCATTCCAGTGACCATGACGCAAAGAGGAGCTTCCTGCCTCTTTGTTCGGTGAGAGAAGTGTTTTCCGTATTCCGACCATAGAACCTCATTTGATCGAGGTGAAGATCAGTCGTCCCTTTCCCCGGCAATTTCAGAATTCTTTGCGAGTAATTAATCGTTGTCTCGTTCGTCCAACTATCCGGAAATTTCGACGAAGAAGAAAGTTCCGATTCGAGTCCAGGATGGTGATGATGATCTCCCTTATATCCGATCGCTATATCCTTGGATCATCACTCCAGGAGTTCTAATGGTTATCGTCATCTCAATTCGGCATGCGTATCCCCGATTCTACTTATAAACCGCTATTGCTACATCCAATCAGGGCATCGCCAATGTCTACGATTCTGAGACCACGGTCGCTCCGACTTACTGGAATATCAAGGGATTTACTGCGCCTCTGAATCGAGTGACTGTGTTCTCCCGGGCAAGAACACATGTTCGTCCTTTGAGATGAAGTTCCGATGAGCGAAAGGAAATCGTTGCCGAGCGCAATTTAAGGAAGACTGCTTTTGGAGGACTCTCGATCATTTTCATCCCGCCCACGGTTTCATGAGATTCGAACTGAGCGACCGAAACCTACTTATTCCGATGAGTTCCTCGGGGAGCAGCTTGTCGATGAAGCCTCTTCATACTGAGCATCTGCAGAGAACAACAGTTTCACAGGGTCCCTGCGAAGATCGAAGCTCGTTTGGCTCTTATGGTTATCGAACGTCGTTCATTGCGGCTAGTCACCGCAGTCAGGGAGTCGTGCCAATTTCCACGAATTCACCCGCTCGCCCGGCACCGCGGTCTCATACCTCGGAGAGGGGACATTGGCTGAAATCGCATTCGAAGAGGGTCGTCCAAGCCGGTGTCGGCTCACCGAAATGCAGTGTGTGTGATTTGAAGATTTCATCTCGTCCCTCATACAACAGAACAGTAAAGACGGATGTAGAAGTGCGTCATTATCATTTTCAGCCGAGACACGGATAGAGATTGGCTTGCTCAAGCTTAGCCGAACGTGGAAAATGTGAGCTTCGACGTGATGTTTTGATTGAGTTACCCCGGAAGCCTGATCGACGCGGAGGAATGTCGAAAATTCTTCAAGGACGCTCTCGCGCTCATTCTTGACTATTCGAAACCTCAATCGACGTCTCACTCGAGGACACGAACATGAACTACAGAAAGTTCGGAGTATGACGTATTGTCTCTGAACAGTCTCTGAACTGTGTCAAACTTATCGTTCACAGGAACGGTCCGGTGCGGACCGGGCAACGTAGCGATGAACTATTCGTACCTCGGCAGCGCAAGGCACACGGACGCCTGCTGCCGGGAGCACGATCTGTGTCCAATCAAACTAAACTCGTTCGAGCTAAAGAATAGCATTCAGTCCGGGATTCGGGGACTGCTACACTGTCACTGTGTCGAGCTTCTGCGCGACTGTCTCCTAGGAGCACAGCGCTACGAAAATCACGCAAGGGTGCTGCTGACTTCGTACTTTGACGTAAATGAGAACAGGTGTGTTTTCGGAGAGAATGGAAACCCGACAGTCGCGAAAATCAGACGAGCCCTTCGAGCTCAGAGAGGTCCAAGACCCCAGGTTATAGACATAGACCCTCTGACGGCTTCGGCTTCAGGAGGGCCGAGAAGAGGATTCTGTCGATTCAAGTCTCTCATGCAGAGGGAGAGCCGTCCTGAACCACTTGACGACAATCTGACAAGATATCAAACAAAATATCAAATGGCGATCGGCGCCTTAAGTCGCGAGCCGACGCAATTGAGAGAGACGTGATCAAAAGGCTCCTCATTCCTTCGAGAACTCGTCGTCGATTAAGACGATAGCCACGAAATTCCTCATGATTCGATTTCTCCGTGATGCCCTCTTACATGGAAGTCTCAAGTTCCTTTTCGTGGCAGGCGAGCTCGGTCGATTCTCAGGCCCTCAACGAGTTGAGAGGGAGCAATCCATCCAGAGTTTCCGATCATCATCTTGGTCAATCAGTGCATCGGAATGGTGGAAAATGACTTTCACGCACCCGGGACACTTCACACCGTGTTAATTCATTTATTCTGAGTTGTCGAGTTCGGAGCCCATCAAGTGATTCTCCACAGCGCTCATGTTCACATGGGACTTATGCTAGGTAGAATACAAGTCGGGAATTATATTTGAAAATTATCGTCTTCCTCCGAACAGCGCATTGTTCTCGGATCAGAGTTTTCTCCACAAATCACCGGAAAGGCATGCTTCTCATCGAATTCCGGCGGTACGTGAAAGCATGAGGCGGTACGTGAGGCGGGTCCTCTTTCCTGCTCTTCATGGTTCTCAGCACTTGACCACGGAATTGAAGCTTGCATCAGGCGAGCAGAGTTTCCTATTCCCATCGTAAAGATTGCAGCTTAGGAAAACGGTCGCTCTCTCGAAAACCCTGTCGCCTTTTCTTTCTGGCAGCACGATCTCGGTGATGTTGACCGCTCGCGTCCGGAATACGTCCTCGAGCTTGGAAGAGATCGCTTCAAGTATTTCTGAAGGGATGCGCTTGACCCCAGAATTCGCTCAGTGCACACGATCGAGTCAAGATATTTCGACTCACCCCGAAAGCGAAATTTTTCAAGTGACAACCGGAATTCTCAGCACAAATATTTGCTTCAACCATTCCGTATGCAGTCTTATCCCCATAGGTCCTCTCTTCGATATGAACCGTCACGTGAATATACCAGTCGGCTTCGACATCCAAGCTCGCGTTATCAGCCTCAAGGATGCCCTTCGATAGAGGCTCTCTCAGTAATCTCCGGAAGAGTTCCTCTTCCTGGCGGCTGAAATTCGATGAGTAACCGGCAAGCAGCTCTACCGAATGCGGCCTACACTCCCCGAGTCCCTCTCGCCGCTTATTCGAATAGAGATCTCCAAATGTCGAGACGAATCCAATCGATGGGGGAAATGTTGAGCTCTTACTCGTTGAAATTTTCCGCTCTGTGGAACTCCTTCATCTTCGTGGACTTGATGTCTACTGGTACATCAAGCCTGATCGAGAAAATGAACGCGTACAACGTCCGTTCATGGTAAAGGACGAAAATGTATGTGCGTCCGTCCTTTGTTTTGTAGATATCACGTCTTGTGACCTGAGATCGACGTAAAGCACAAGCGGTCAAGGGATGAACACCTTCGGAATTTCCTTTTTTGTTTCTGCGCATCGGGTCTAGTGGCTCATCATTCAGTCGGTCGAAATCGAGGGGTAATTCTCGGATCATTCTGACCTGTAGGATTCCAGTTCGACGCGTGCTCGTTTCATCGTTGAGGACCGATGAAAACCCCTCAGTGTCTATCTGGGGTTGCATTCCCGTCAATAATTTGGCAAGAATCCAAAATCGGTGATCCATCATTGATATCAGGTATTTGAAAGTTGAGAATTGGACGTACAAAATATCTCTGGCCATCCGCCGTATTATTCACCAAATGGGTGACTCGTCCCTTGGTGACTCGCGGACACCATTCGTCGAAGACAGCCTCTTTTTTCCGAATTCTCACAAAATAGTAGATCGCCCCGATCGTCATCACAAGGAAACACAGAGCGAGCAGCCTAAGGGTAGAGGGCTAGATGAGTTGCGTGATGGCGACATTCAACAGATGGCGAACCGAGAGAGAGCGGAAACTGCCAACACTTTCCTGCTGAATTTGCTCGACTGGGGATCGCTCGGACTGAAGAAGAAACAAGGAACATTTTGATTAACCCTAGTTTGCTCATCAGGCCTTCGAAACTCGTATCGGTCGAACTCTCATAGCAACGCACGAACCCCGACTCCGGCGCGCATTCGTCGAGGCTGCGTTGATCGGAGATTGTAGAACCACTGAGGCTCCTGATCTCGTCTCTCTTGCTTTTGGAGGTTTTTCTTTTCTTCTTCTTCTTCCGGGTGCTCCACTCCTCGGGGGAATCGTCATCATTGTCTGTGAAGAGATACGGAGTTTGATGCTCATTTGCCCTGTACATCTGACAGCGCTCGAACTAATGTGGTCTTCTCTTCGGCTATCCGGATGCTCTTCGCTGGAGCTGATGAAGAGCCTCCGTGCCCCGTCCGAGCTTCGAAAATGCCGTCGATTGATGCCTCAGGCGTATGGAGTGGTCCCACAGATATCGATCGAATCCGAACGTCTTCCTCGATTCCCGAGCCTAGTGATATTTCAGAGCTTCATTTTCTCATCAGAATTTTCATACCCTCGCAAAGCGAGAGTCGAATGTCGACTACATGGGATGAACCCAATGTTTCCCGTTGGACGAGAGATGTCGGGAGACAGACGGAGTGAAGATTTAAATTTGTTTCCTGGGAGCAGCTCGCGAGAAGAGCAGCCCTGAGGTATCCTTCACGTCAGGCGGGCCGATGATGGATGTGGAAAGTGATAGAAAGACGAAGGGCCTGTCGCGAAGTAGGTATCAGGCTCGATGGAATTAGTTATTCCCAAGTACAAGCTCAATTATAGCGTGCTTCACCCGAATGATAGATTCCCCAGGCCCGAGAGCGCAGGGGGACGGAAAGAGGACTCTCATCGGTTGTCTCCAATCGCCAAACAGTCAGTACTTATAATCAGTGAGGGCCTCGGGCTCGCTTCACGGTTGACTTCGTCGAGCTCGAAATCATCACTTGGATATAGAACATAACCATTCAGCCAAAGATAACATACGAAGTTTTTCTTCTGCGCTACATGGCTGTGGGCAACAGGATCTTTCATATCATGCTACGACGCAACTTTATTAAGAGATTCCATGGAAAATACCACTTGAGCACATCACAGGGAACGAACTCGACTCATTGAAGCGGCAAATCTGGAATTTCTCCGAGTAGGCGAAGCATGTCGCTGATTTGTCATATGGCTCTCTAACCAGGGGATAATGAAAATCGTAATCGAAACGCATCGCAGTGACCCGTATTCCGCCCTCGAATAATCCCGCGTCTTCACACTGAAAGTAGAATATCCGGCGTCATCTCTTGCCTTAGTCTCGGCTATTAGTTCGGTTATCGTTCGTGGACGTGATAATTCTGCGACCTCGAGCGTGATGTTCTCGATTCCACAATGAGCTTCCTGGCATAGCTTCAACTCGACCTTCCCTGCCGGAGCGTGAGCTCTGATGATCACTCGGAAGTCATACACCTCCCGCGAACTGATGTTGGAGGGACGAAGGTGTTGCGCATCCGAAGGGTATTGGTCAGCTTGGAATTTGAGAAGGATTTCGCTGTTGAGCAAATACTTGACCCCGTCCAATGGCTGCCTGGAGAAGAAAAATCGTTTCAGATCCTCAGATTGAAGTCCGGGCTTCTGTTTTCCAAGTTCGGCGAACCAGGAAAGACAAAACCTACTCAAAGATCAGACTCCTATTCACCGACTTGCGTATTTGGGTGGGATTCTTTGTATTATTCGCGATAGAAAGCATGAAAAAATACGAAAAGAGACTGCTGTCCACTACAAAAATGTAGTGAGTTCTTTTGTCCAGATTATGCGTTATGTAGCTGCGGTACTGGAATATAAATCATCGACAGTAATTCTCTCGACGCCGTGCGTAAGGAATGCAATGAGCTGCGCACGACCGAGCCAAGGGCACGATCGCACAGATATGTACCAACATTCAGAGTCTCTCACTTCAAGGAATCCAAATCTCTTCTCAGCGAATTTTTCGTAGTGCATCAAGGCGTCTAAGAAACTTGTGTTGATCGTGAGAGTTTCTCCAACTTGAGCGTCGATCCTTGCCTTCGTTTCCCTCGGATTGGGACACCAGTTTTGAACTTGACCCGTATATTCTTTCTCTTCCGGCATGTTCAGGATAGAGACGATCCCCAATAGCGCCAATAAAACGTTCAGGGCGATAGATCTGGAAAGCGATAGAACTCCGTTGGAATGCTTGATATCCGATGCCATCCATCAGGCGAACTCGTTGCGGAGATGTTCTGTACTCGAGCGAAAGTCTGTGGAGCGGCAGGATAAAAATCTGCTCCTGCAGAATGGGGAACCCACTTTTCGAGGCAGGAACCGCACCGTCTCCCTGGATCTTGATCGTCTAGCTCAGAAGTCTGGGTCTCATCAGCTAATTCAGACCATAAATTCGAGGAGTCGTTCGAGTCATTCGAGTCGCTTCTCGCGCCCTTGGCCGAAGAACCCGGGGTCCCGTTTGCGGAGCTCGGCAGCGCATGCTCATCTGTCATGTCGCATCGGCGTGCAGTGAGTACCGCGTCTCATCTCCAGGCCAGGAGGCGAGTGGGATGCGACATGATAGGGAACTTCGTCGTCAGACTGTGAAGAGTTTGGAAATCACTAGCAAATCTCACCACGACTTGGACACGGATCATCTTACTGTATAGCCCGTAATTCGGAAACAAAATATTGCCGCATCTGGATGATAGATCCCGCGCTCTCCGCAATTCTCGGGCTGGGTATTTGTCCATAAGACGGCTTTCCGGAGAAGGAGTGGATCAATCCGAGAGGTGGCGAAATTCTCGCGAAATCGATTAAGCTCTTGGTATTCAATCCTTTGGCCGATCCTCTTTTCGACGCTCGAGTCTCCCCGCGAGGCCGGACTGATCGTTCCTCTCAAACTGCTCCATACTTATCGGAGCGAAGCTCAATCAAGGACTTTTGTCATGAGCTCGGGGACGAGAAAGCTCCCCTTCGATGTCTGGTATGGGAGGTTCCGGATGGTGTTCGGTCAATCTGCTCGAGAGCAGGCTTTCGAATATCAGACAGTCGCGTTAGAAAGGTCGAGCGCTTCGCGCGAACATATCGTGCCCAGAACTTATATCCGACGACGTGGAAGGCCTCTGAATCAGGGGATTGCGACTCCGAGGAGGGTTTCCATTTTGAGGGATCGACTCGAGCATCGACTCTTCAGCATGTAAATATCTCCGAACCCGTAAACAGAACTTCCGCTACAGTTCGGAACCAAGGGTGAGGTCCCCTGCGGGGTCACCGCTACGAGTTTCCGAGCATGGAAATCCGCTCAATGGAAGGGAGATGTCCGCGATCAGGTGTTCATCTCATTGCCGACTCGAAGGCGTTTCCCGCAAGCTTCGTCCAAGACTCATCACTAGAGTTGCGATATGAGAGGACATTTCTTTCCCGAAAAAAGGACGATGTCCGCGCGGACATCGGGACGGAAAGCGGACATCAAAAGCGGACACTCTATCCCATGTTTTTTGCCCTTTCCATGGAATTTATCCGACTCTCCAACCATTTTCCTAATAAGCAACAATCGACTGAACTTCGATGCCCTAACGATCTCTCAGAGACAACTTGCTGAGTGAGAAGAAAATTTCCGACCCAGCCCCCGGCGCCTCTGGCTCACGCTTGTGCAGCCAAGACCTCGGTGCCCTCAACGAAAAAAGAAGCGCAGAAATTCAATCTTTATCATCGAATCTAGCGGTGTTTCCTCGAAAATTTCGGAAAGCGGACATTCCCGAGAAAACCCCAAAAAAGCGGTCAAAGCGGACAAAAGAGGACGTGTCCTCTCATATCGCAACTCTACTCATCACGGAAGCAAAGTCCCGACCGACTGATTCATGTATGCAAACCTGCCGAAAAGCGTGTTCTGGACATGCATGGTCTCACAGCGACGGGACTCACGATAGTCTGGACCTATTTCTGCTCGATATTCGTGACTCGTGACGAACTGATCGGTCACCGTTCGTACTCGCCGATATACTTTGATTCACAACCTGATTGAGAAACAGTTGTGTGGTTTCCAACACATGCCTGAAAGTGACCGCACACACGAGGAGGGGGGTTTCGGTTTCTGTTTCGTGACACATGCTCGAGGCGCGCCGGGACAGTGAGACAGTCATGGGACAATGCCTGTCTTGGGGATCGGTCGTCAAGCGTTTATCAAATATTCTCGATGCTATGGGTGTCTGCCTGTTTTAAAACGAGTTATCTCTTTCCGGATTAGAAAAACTGTCGAGAGCTGCGTATTCGTTGAGCAGGCTTCCAAAAAATGAAGGGAAAGAGAAGGCGTCGCGAGTTTTTCCCTATGATTCTCCTCATGGCTCCACTGATCTTGCCGCAGGTGGGTGACAGGTGACGCCTCGGAGACGGCATAATGTCCCCCTCTCATCATCGACAAGGGTTCGAAGGCGATATCTTGAAAAATTTCTTTCCGCAGTGGCTGCGATTCGGAAACTTTGAGGCTTCTGGTCGTCGTAATCGCTCATGGTGTTGACCCGCTGACAGCAATCACAGAATGTCCCAGCCGTTGAAGCATCGGTTCATTCCCGAGATACTCCGTTTGCTTGAAAACCGTCGGACTTCGCGCTTCACATGGAGAATATCAATGATTGCACCAAATCCGAGAACTCAAGTTCTGATTCGGGAGCGCTTCTTGTGGCAGAGGCAGGAGGCGCATGATCGGAACACTTCATAATATAGTTTTCCTTCCAGTCGAGTTCATTCTCCATTCCAGCATCTTTTTGTTGTCCTCTTCTCGGCCAAACATGGGTCGTCAGAGTTTGTTCACCGCGGAGAAGGACGGCCTTGAACGTGTTTT
The DNA here is from genome assembly GCF_000255335.2 of Galendromus occidentalis. Classification (NCBI taxonomy): domain Eukaryota; kingdom Metazoa; phylum Arthropoda; class Arachnida; order Mesostigmata; family Phytoseiidae; genus Galendromus; species Galendromus occidentalis. The sequence goes on along the minus strand of NW_003805170.1, from coordinate 170,182 downwards.
GAGCTTGCATCACAGTGTTTCGTAACGTTGTCATACAGGAGGTGTCGAAAAGCAATCGAAGCGTGGAAAAAAGTGATCGGGTTGGTCGGGATATCGCTGATAAACGGAAACTGACGTGTTCCGGTTCGGCTCAGTCAGCGGAGCCGGAACGGTCGCAAGGGTCCGATAGAGTACGTAGTCAAAAGCTCAAAGTTTCATCCAGATCTTTACCATAAATAACTAGAGAATCATCATTTTTGAGGAAACTCATTCGATAAATACCTACCTGGGAATCCTGTTTCTGTGCAGAGTTCCGGAACATTTGTGTACCGCAGCCAAGTGACGGAAGATGAGCGTGGTGAGCGCAGCGCATCATGCGCGGACGATAAAATTTATAGAACAGACCTATAAAATGGCGAGTCTGACAGAGGGGATCATCATTTCAAAGAGAGCACGGATCAGGAATAATCCGAATTTCCTTGTGGCCGGAAAGATCGAGAATCTCTGAAAACCAGGTACTGCACTTTGAAATCATCGGAACTTTCACGGATTGATCTGTCAGAAGTGCATCCATTCCCTCTCCGCCGAAACAACAGGTGTTCGCGTAGCCTATTCGGATTATTCTCGAAATGTCCTTCCGTGAGTGTTTTCGACAGTCTAGCCGACTCAGTCAGTCTGGTAATGGACCTTTCGAGAGTTCTACTGGTCTGTGACTTTGACGTTCTATGATAAAGGCACGTTTTGCGTCGATAAGTGATGATCGAGATCGGTACTATAGATTCTTGGAACGTGACGTTTCGAAGGGAAACCCTCGCAGCGCGGTGAGAAGGTTCACTGATAAAGAGGGCCTGTCGGAATCTCTCGATAAGATAGTTCGAAACGCGCGCCCGGCACGAAAGGGTCTTCCTGAAGGTCCCCGTTTGGGCTTCCGTAGAGTTCTGCATACGGAATCCTGATTTCGGAAGGGCCAGTTTCCCGCCTCGCGATCGAACTCTGTCCCACAAGTGCATTGTGCTCTCATAATCGGATAACGCATCGTCTCCGTTACGAAAGCGGGGAGATTCCCGCCAAGATTCACATAGGTCTACAGGATCAGGTGATCCGATACGCGAATCAAGTAAGCTGACAATTTGCGAAATCTATAGCTGGATCTACATCATCATGTCTTGATCCGAATGGCGAAGAGCTCATGCGGCTCACTCCTCTGAGTGGAAATTCCGCGCCGCTCCGTCACGAGCATCCCACTCATCGCTCCCTACAGTCTCCTTGGGGTTTCAAACGGAATGTGCGTGCAATTTCGCGTGATATCGCACATCTGGACTTCTTATGTTGGTCAACGATAGACGCGACAGATCTAGACCCGTTCTTCTCGATGAGACCATCCATGGATTCCACCTCGGAACTCGATGACCTATACAAGGGATTCTGGCGTAAATCTTGATGACTAGCATTGTGAGAAAAGCATCGAAGAAAGTGAATGAGACTGGACGGCAGAGTCAAAAGGTGCCGCGCATTCCCGGAATGCTCGTGCGATAGAGTCATCGCACTAGGGCATTGGCTAGGCTTGAGTCTTGCTTATTCGTGTCTCTGTTCCAGATATGAGCCTACTTCAACCTCCACTGCATCGAAGCGAAGAGTCTCATTTCCGATTCAAAGAAGACGTCAAACCGATATTTGACTTCGAATGGACCAATTGGATCGAACTTACGCAGTGAGTACGACAGATCGCTTTCTGGCAGAAGTTGTATAACTCTCTTCGGTGCGATATCTTCGTTTTTTGAATATTCAAATTTTCCGTGTGACCTCTCGATTGGTCCGAATCGCACAATCATTCACGAACCTATTCTTTCCGTGTTCATCTCGACGATTATCCAATACCTGAGAGATGTTTGCTACAGAGAATGAATAGCTCCTCAAGATTAGCATCTATACGCGTCCTATCGAGCATATCTGCGTCGTAAAAACTGGTTCTGCCTCCGGGGACTCAAGCGAGATCACTTGGTCTCCCGCGTGCTGACGAATCAATTGGGGGAATGAGGCGGAGAGCTGGCATCGCACTCCTGCGCGGCGGAATCGACGGCCCGACGGACTCCGAAGATCGCTGATTCGGTTCGAGCATTGAGATCATCATGAAGGCGTGTGAATTCTTGTCCTCGTCTGGGACTGGCCGCACGGCGTGATTTCATGCCCGCCACCCTCGGAGTCGCGCGCTTTGTAATTGCTATGATGCTTGGGGTCGTGACGCCGGTTCCGACCTCTCTTTTGGAGCATGCCTGACCGGATCGGTGATGCCTCTACCTGCAGCCATGCAGAGCTTTGGCAATTTATCGTATAATTCAGGGAAGCTGACGTCTTCGAATGATCAGCTCTGAGGAGCAACCTGTGCTGGTTTCCGGAATCGCAATGCCAAGGGAATATCCGGAAAGAAGTGACATTTTGGTCTCGACGTCTGACTCAGTGCCCGACACCCGAAAATCCGTTTCACACCTGGGCACAACGCAAATGTATGGGAAGAGAGTTCAGGCTCACTGTCGACTCTTTCAAGTTTGAGCACCCCGAGGTGTGAAACCTCGCTAATCTGAAGAACAGCTTCAATAACTTCGGCTTCCTCAACTCGGAATGCCATGTTGAAGCCCGTAGATGTCCCGCCGGCTCATCGTCAGAATCGTCTTGAGTCGATTCCGGAAGCTCTGTGCGTCGGGAGACTGACAGCTAGGAACGCTGATAGCACCATTCATGAAGCAGTTTCGATGACAAGTTCGCCTCAGAGACCCCTTCCTGGCTCAGCGGCCTCCTCCGAGTGACCTCTACATAGGGAAGAACCGCTGCCTGTCGGAAGCTATCGCGACAAGGAATCGACATCAGTCAACAAGGCATATTTTATGGCCGGTCTCGGGCACCTGGCTGGGGATGAGCCATCGAGAGGCGGGAAAGGGCGCGGGAGGGTTTTGTGTTTCGGGCTGCTCGAACCGATATCGCTGGGATATCTCCGAGCTGGATGCGGGGGTTTCCTCGAAGTGGTGAGTTTCGTTGCTGACCCACATCATCAATGAAGAATACATCGCGTGTCGCGCTTGTTGCTGTGATTCGCGTACCCACAGAGCACCATTTACCGACTCCTAAGCGTGAGCTCGAATTTCGGCGATTGCTCGAGTGGGAGCTCGACATCAACAGACCAGGGCTTACGGAATCGGGGGGTGTCAAGAGTATCATGCGAAATTGTTCTCATTCGTTCACAGCGGCGCAGCGGAACAGGGGCGCGGGCGCAGATCGCTTCCGACGCCTTGTTATTCGATAACTTTGCGGGGCGCCATTTTCGGGAGCAACAGTCAGAGACGAAATTGAGATTTACATGACAATTTCGAGTGTTAAAAGGGTTCAATGAAATTAATGTTGATTGAAATTCGGCAATACAATCCTTGGCGAGGGCGCCATTTCCGGCGGTGGTAAGCGAGAAACGCTCTAATGTTCAAAAACACGGGAACTGGCGCTGCTCGGTCCGCTCTTCAGTCATTCCGCTCCCGACTCGAGACTCAAGCGCGATCATTCGGTGTCAACTCAGCATTCGGCAATGTTGCGTTGTGGGAGAGCCGGAATGAGACTCTGCTCGATGGTCAGCTCAGGAAGGGTGGGAGTCCCATACCTACCAATTTCCGCGGGATTTCCGATTGCTCGATGTTCCAAAGCTGGATGTCTTCGCCTCGACGTCGTTAATGGAAAGTTCCGCGAGTTGATGCTACCCTCTCCGTTTGCAGTAGGGGGGAATGTGAGAGGGAATTCGTAAGATCACTCTGGCTTCTCAAGCTCAAGAGCATGAATTCGGAATTCCTCTGAACCTCGCAGGCTGTCAAAGCCCCGAAAAAGCTAGTTTGACAGCGTGATCCGCGCCGACGGCTCCAAGCCCCGCCAGAAAACGGCCATGCCTTCCTCGAGAGTCGCACGCTCCTCTCTGAGGTTCACTGCTCTAGTCTTGTATGCCATGGTCACCCGAACGCATGGATTTCCAGGAAATCCATCCCGTATTCGTGGGAGGACATTCCCGGAAAAGCTGAGCGAAGCCTTCTTGCATCAAGCCACCCGCCATCCGTAGGAGGAATACGATGAGAAAGGCTGTGAAGAAATGCCGGGCTTATCTCGAACGAGTTTCAAGGGTCCGCTCTCCTTGAGTTCGAGAATAACCTTGCGATGCAGTTTCGATTGGGCTAGTATCAAACACTCGCCTTGCAGCATGGCAACCGCTAGATGAGTTTTTCGCGTCCGAAACGAATCGTCGTCCATCCTCGGTCTTCATTCTTCCCAAATGCCTCGTCTATTCAGCCAGCGCCATCGCAGGGTTCAGGGGAAGCGAGCTGGGTAACGTGCCTCTTGGAGCTTCGGGTTGAATTCCAGAGCCCATATGAGCCTCCTATGAGGATTTTCCCGCGCGTAGACGATAGCTATTCTGTTCTGCGCCTCGAGCCCCTCTACGCCTTCCTGCGGAAGAAGGAAAGTTTCGGAGGCTTGGCGTGGTATGGCGCTACGGCAGCTCGACAATTCTTGGTCTGTGCAGCTTCGGATCGGCGGAAAGCAAAGGTGTCATAGCGACAGCGACACTTGCTCGAAGACCGAATCAAAATTTCGAGGTATTCCCGTCAGAGCGTGAAGCGCCGCAAACAAGTCCGCCTCCGGCAGAGAGCAGCTGAAAACTTTCGAGTCAGAGGCTGACCAACACCTGGAATCGTACAGCATGGGATTTGCTCAAGCTTCCGGTCTCGTTTACACGGGACTAACGAATTTCGCTCCGGTTACACGGAGCGAAACTCGAAGAGACAATCGAGGCTGCTGAAGGATTGCTCCGCACAAGACGATGGGAGCCCGAGCCTGCTGCCGGGCGCTACACCGAGACCTCGTGACTTATAGCCTCGTGCGTAAAAGCAGCCTTGAGGACTCCAGGGCTTGACATCAGAGCAGACCAACGCCAAGAACGGAGAGAAGGTCGTGATAAGGTCTTGGTGATGAGTTTCCTCCCAAGTTTGGCTAATTGTAAGTTTTGAGAGTTAAGAGTAGTGTGTTGCGTGGAAACCGCCGTGTAGATCTTTTACCATATCAGATCGATAAGCTACTTGTTAGTACTTCCTCCATGCGTGGCCGATGCAGGTCTCTGGTATGGAGTCGAATCACTGACAACGCAATGGAGAGGAGCTCAATGAGTGTGAGTGAGAAGTGGAAGAGCCTCGTAGCCGACGGCACCTGTCAAGGTGGGTTAAGGTCTTGCTAGAGAAAACCGCGGTGGCTAACGAGATTCCGTCCTCGGCCCGTTTTCAAGGACGTTAGCCCTTTTGCCGGCTCGGGGCTCTCTAGCACAGGAGAGAACAGCGGCAGAACAAAGTTGCGAGTCTGTTTGACCGAGACATTTCGAAGTCACTCAAATGGAACCGGCATCCTGAGTTCGAGCTGGTCGGTCCGTGAATCCTGCGATGCTCCATTTAACATGGGAGACCGAGCGCCCTCGAGGATCGACGTCTCGTTTTCTTGTCTTCTTCTCTCTCGAATCGAGGGAACATTCATCCTTGTAGCGCACTACTTCATTGGTCCGGGTCGGCAAGCGATTTTGATGGCAGCAGAAACCGAGAACTCGGACGCTGAAGAGTTATCCCATAATCTCCGAAGCTCTGAAGACTCTGTCACTGATGATGAATTCCTATTAGATTGTCGACGTTTTTTTCTGTCTACTTGAGAAAAATTATTGCATATGGATTTCGATCGTCGCTTGTCAACGAAGAACAATCAACTCGAGCATCCGATTCCGCGCAAGCGGATCATTGTTTCGCATCTGATCGCTTGATCTCGTGACACAGAGAACTCCGGAGGTTCCGTAAATAAATAAAACAGGCAGAGAGCGTCCACGGGAAGCACGGAGGAAGGCTGAAAGAGAGCAGATAGACACTCAGGGGGAAGCGAAGCAGGAAATACATAAACCATTCGCACAGGCAAGAAGCGACGAGCTCAACGGAGCGGATGTGAGAGACTCTTTGAGAGTTTCTCTGGACGGTTCTTGCGCCGCGGTACCGGTTTCAAACGACAGTGTCCGACAAGCAGACTCGGCGGTCACCTCAGCCTCGCAGAACTAGCCAAATGATGAGATCAACAGTTTGAGCTGATTTTCATCTCGGTGTGAAGTCCGTAGATTATCGAAAAGTGATTATATCACTTGGCACTACTCGATGTGGGTTGTTGGGTGGTCAAGGAGATGGACTCGAGTCAGGGAATGCGTTTCTCACGTGTTATCTTCCTTCGCTCCTCGTCCTGAACGCGGGTGCGCTCATCCTGAGACCTCCGCACCACGCCATCGTCGTTCCTCGAGATCACCATCGGGCTATGGTTTCCGAATTGGCGGGAATGACGCCAAATTCCCGCCCGCGGCTGACTCCCCAGTCCATGATCGAGAGGAATTACTGCGTGCATCGCAAAGTTTGGTCGAGGAGGAAGGAAGTGTCCGAGGGACTCTGGATGACCATAATGGAACATTGTATCCGTGAATAGGTCGCAGATTCGGCAGCAGATCTTTACAAGACGCCTGGAGAGATGGTGACGAGGAGCTCTCGACAAGTTCCGCCTATCCGCTGGCGTGCGATCCGTTGACAACGGCTTTGTCGATTTTTCTCTGCCGTTGTCTCACCATCCGGTTCCGACAATTCCGCCGGAGATATCTCAGGCGATAACAATAGATTGCCGAATGATAGCCGCACAACTTTGTGTCATCACCACATCATTTGAGCGACTGCTGGCATGTTCTCGGCAAACCATTGCCTACATTTTGGTGACGCGGCCCCACGGCATACCGACGCCTCTCACTTGCCCTGCCAAGCTGGTGTCAAGTCGTCGAGCAAAGAGCTCGACAGCAGATCTCGAACCGCGGTATATTTCCCGGAATTACTTCGGGATCCTGGCAGAGTGCCGCTCGCCGCAAGATAAATGATATGGAGAAACATGGAGCCGATCCGGTCGAGTCGACTTTTCTTGCGTTCGAGCCGCCCATAGATGAAGACTACTCCGATATGAGTGTTTAGATAGAGAGAACGCGGAGCTGGGAGGGTCGCCACGGGGGAGTCGCCCCGCGACCAGGATAGTATCTTTGAATCCGAATCCTAGCCGAATTGAATAGCAAGACTCCCTGGCTTCGAGCTGCTCCCGTGTATCACGTTCAGGATGCGTATACAAGCGACCCGTTCTTCGTTCATCAATTTTGAGCATTCCGCTTTTGAGAAGAAGATGGGACCAGGAGAATGCAGTAGACGTAATCCTCTTATCCGGCTCGGTGTCATGCTCAGCCTCAACTGAGCATCGAGGCAGGTTGCCGTTGCGGTATCCCTCTTCTCGAGAAGAGTTGAACCACCTAGGAGTCCCTCCATCCGTGTTAGTCACTGCCTCGTCTATTAAGGCTTTTGGGTTTACAATGACAGCCTTTGGTCGCCGTAGAATCGGACGTCTGCCCGCCTGCCGACTCTCCATGAGCTGTGCACATCGATTTCGATTTCTCCCCTGTTGAAACAAATAGCATGTTCCAGACTCTGATATTGATATCAGGTTTGGCCTGATGCGGCCACCGATTATCTTGCGGGGGGATATCAGAACGCAACGAAACGTTTGTTCGAATATTTTTGGCGTGGAGGGAATCGCGATCTGCGAGCGCGCGCATTTGGTCAACCGAGCGTCCCGATTCGTGGACAAGTGCGCACAAATGATCGCTATTCTGAGTGCGAGCGGCCAAGTGACGTTCAAACGTCTTTACGGTGCCGGTGTCGAGCGAGCATGCACCTTTACTCCTCTGGTATCATGTGACGGCGAGCGAGGGGGACAAAGTAGAATTTGGAACGGCCCACCCTCATTCTCGATCGCTGTCATTTGCCGGCCGGAAAGCCATTCGAGCGGTAGCAGCTCTCTCGAAACGGTGAGGGACTTCCAGAGGATATCAGCGCGTGCTCGAATGCGGCGCTGCATTTGGTGATACTATGGTCTGCCTGTTGAGCACTGAGCTTCTACTTCAACTTCTACCCGCTTCGTGTTTCGCCTACTTGTGACCCCGGTTCGAGGTTCACCCGCCTTTGAGTGCGTTTTGGAAACCGCAACAATTGAGAAACTACTCGGCGTCATTCTCCGCTTCGCGATGCAGCCGGCCCAGCGTTTCCTGAGGACGGCCCGAGTGGGAAACGTTCTCCTGTCGAAAGGACAACGTTCCCTGATTCCCGCCGTGTCCCGTCACGAGGGCTACTCGAATCAGAAGCAGCGAGCCCGAGCTTCGACCTCGGTGGCGTACCTCACGGCAGCCACCCCTCCGCCGGACCCGCACACCCTGACCGAGGCCTACGATGCCGTGAGGTGAGGAAAAGGGTGAAACTCGAGTCCGCTCGAGTGGAACGACTGCTTTTTTTAGCTCGTACGTAGGTTTATGCGTGACCGCTGCTAGAGCAGCTTACAGCCGTAAAATGGATCTTTGTCACTGCGGATGTACGTAGTAGTCGAGATCGATTCTCTTTTGTGCGCCTACATGAAGTTGTGTGGGTTCTTCGAACGCCTCTGTAGGTGTGGCTCGAATAGAATCTGTCGTCTCTCTCTCTCTGCATTCCTCCGATAGCCGGAGGCAGATTAATTCGTTTGCCGATGACATTCGCACCCGCGACATCTGGGATACGTCTAGTCCCGATCACCTGTGACGTTTTGCGGTGCGCTCCGGTGGTCGACCTTTGCGATTTTCCGACTCAGCGACTCATTCCAGTGGCCTCGGATCGGTCGGATCTAGATGCCAGTGATAGGATGTCGCTGTTGACCTTCGTAGGTCCCGACAGGTGGGGTTGTTGTTCGCGACACGGAATCGACATCGTTCCTCGTCGCTGAGGTGTTCTTCGTCTCTGAGTCGTTCTGCTACCCGACGTTGTTCCTCAGCGATGCAAAGCTGCTCGGGATAGCTCTGACGCGGATATCGGTCTTAACCGGTCTCATTGTGGCACTCAACTTGGGGACCATTACTCCGTATTTGTCTTCGTTCGGTGTTCGAGCGAATGATTCTCTTGCGTTCTCCGGTGAAGGAGGTCGAGCAGTCCATCGTCGGCCAGTGGTTTGACATGAGCTTTCGCCATGAATCACGATGATGCTGGTTTGGTAAGTTGAAGTAATGAAGTCTCGATCAATTACAATCCAAGGGATCGATCCTCTCTATGCCCCAAACAGCGATTTTGGCCGGAGGGATTTCGCGCCCGCTGGACTCGGAGTCTCCAGGCTATAGAGATACGGATATCAGTTTCCGTCACTTGTCAAAGGTTGATGGCTCACATCTCATAAAGCTACCCTCTTCTAATAGGCGTGGGAGGGTCGTGCTCTTGCCGTTTGCATCGACTATCATCGGCTCGAATAGATCTTGCGATGGTATATAGTTTTCTCAATGAATTCTCCCTCGCAAACATGTTCTCGAGCTTCGGTTCATGATGAGAGATTCCATGGGGCACTCACACAACTCTTCCCACTTCAAGGGATCTGCCACAGGATTCCCACTCTGCCTTCGAATGACGGGCACGGGAACGATTGCAGTCAATCCTTCTCCGAAGCTCTTTCTCACTTCAACTCGAGTCAAACAGTTAGGAATCCGGGGTTCGGCTTACTAAATTCCCGTAGTGGGCAATTCGATGAGCTTCTGACGGCATAGTGATTACAGCGAGATCTTTCCCGAAAGGCTGGCGTTCCATCCGGGAGGGGTGAAATTTCTTCCCCTGAGATCAAGAATCGAAAAGAATTCAATCTCGCTTTTCCTAACTCATGAATGTACTGGAGTAATTTTTGTCGGAAGCTTCCAAGAGTTCTCGATGGCTGGTCGCGGCGGCTGAAGCACTTGAGCGCCGTCTGGCGTTTGTCACCGCAACTACATAGTACAACACGATCGAACTCTGCAAAGAAGCGAATCGAGAGCGCCGTGGAACCGGCTGAATTCCGGACAATCCACGCCGCTTTCTTCCGTTAAAGGGGATTTCGCTGTTCGTTTCGTGCTCGAGGTGATTTGCTGAGACAGTGCGAAGGAAGATCCTGGATTCATGGTGAATGAGAGCCGAGAACCGCCCGGTGTCACCTAGATCTTCGGATGCAAGTCCACGGAAACCGGCTGTAGCTAAAGAAAAAACACGTGAATCAGCTGTTTCCCATCTCGTACATGCTGGAGACCACCTGGCAGTTAGGCAAGGAGGGCTGGGAGTGAAAAAACTGTGATGAGCGTACGAGCACTCGTGCCGCTCGGAAGTCAAACGGTCCGAAAAGCAATTTTTTCTACGATTTCGGAACGATCATCGATTCCTCTTGCCCTCGTCCCGTCCCCGATGCCGTTCCCATTCTCTACGCCAACAGCGTGTTCCGTCCGTGCTCTATCGCTCCGGGCGGTGATCTGCGACTTTTACAAGAGGTGAGCTTTGTTTAGAGGCTGCCTCCGCGAGCGAGCTGCGCGTACGCGAGCGACAGGCAGGCGACTCTCCGACGAGAGTTCGAGCTCCCTCGAGTGAGCGTCTCGAGTCGACACGAGCTTTGTTGTTGCACTCAATTTCTTTGTGGATAAAGGAGTCCAGCAATGAATCGAAAGCCCTTGGAAGCGCAGAATGTACAAGACACTCACGATGAACGCTGAGACAGCTCCAAGGAAATGATTGATGCTGTGGCCTTCATGTGAGTTACTGACATCGAGTCGCGGCATGATGCATGAGTCCTTGGTCGGCGCATCGGACTGTTCGCGGGAGCAGCGCTCGATGAGGCTCGAGTGGACGCTCAGGGCGTTCTGGCAACGAGAGTTCTAGCTTGACCTCCACGTTGGCTGAATGAGGATATTCCGAAGGACTCGGTAACTCGAGTATTCCAGTATCTGATACTCTAAATTATTGGAGTCGCCCGGGTACCTATTCTTTGCTCAGAACACTGAGTTGTCTAGTGACATCCGGGAGACTCTCGCCGAATGAACGACTGTGATCTGGAATCGAGTTCTTACGACAGGCGAAAAAGCACCCGTTGCGTGGAGTGTCGCATGAAAGGGGAGCCTATTGTACCCAGGTAGCGTCGAAAAACTGATTTGCCTAATTTTACAGTTAGAATTTGCTGGATACTTTCGTATCTGGCCAAGTCGGGCTCCTGGAGGGAAAGTTACCGAGCTCCTCTCGTTCGATCGTGATTTCGTCTGAAATCATGTTCTTGGGAAGGTTTCGCGCGTCAAGGAACAGCCCGAATGCCATCCATCGGATCTCCAATCCTGCCGTGTTGCGAACATCTTGCCGTTCAATAATTATTATATCGCATATCAATAAGGCGAAAAGACTGAGCTGTACCTCCCAAGGCTCTTCCTATATTCTCTCTGGAATGTCGGCGCTCTAGAATTTCAGAATGTCGGTTGATGCAGCCCGGAATATTTTAACGATTCCCCTTCGTCCCCAGGATGGGCAGTTTGGCTGGACGGGCAAAAATCCACAGCGAAGACAATGCCGATCAAGACGTCGAGGCTGAAGCTTCATCGATGGACGCCTCTCAACTGCCCTCGACTCGCCTTGGACTCCTTGAAAGATGTCGCAGTGAACTCTGCTCGCTGCCTCCAATGATCGGTCGGAGTTTCGTCGAGGCCGAGAACGCCGAACACATCGCTTCCCCGGACACAATCCGCATAATGCAGTGGAATATTCTCGCACAATGTGAGTGACCTTCGACTATCGCCACTAGAGCCGACGAGCTTATCGCCTCCCTAAAAATAATTGTTCTCCAAAAGCGAATCGCCCTCCACGGCTATATTTGATCGGATAGCGCTGCACAGAACGTTCCCAACAGAGAGAGAGATTCGATTGAGCGATCAAATTCTGACGGTGGAATTCCCGTCACGGAGAAATTTGGTTGCGGGAGAACGAGTGCTTATCCTGAGCGATTGGACCCGAATTAATCGACTCTCGAGTTGAATAAATGATCTGTTGCTGACTGACTATTTTATTCTTCCGCAGCGCTCGCCGAGAAGTCCGATAAATTCGTCTGTCCGGAGGAGGCTCTTCATTGGAATCACCGTCGATGGCGGATCCTTGAAGAAGTTCTCACCTACGGAGCAGATATTATTTGCCTTCAAGAGGTCGACCACTACAATTTCCTGAAAGCTACCCTGGGCAAAGTCGGCTTCCAGGGATGTTTCTTCCCCAAACCCGACAGCCCCTGCTGCTATAACAAAGGGAACAACGGTCCGGACGGCTGTGCGATCTTCTTCGATGCGAGCAAATATACGTTACTGAGAATCGAGCAGAAGGTGCTGGAAGTATTCCGCTGCCAGAGCAATCAGGTTCGTTTGAGAAAGTTTCACCGCCAGATATCCAACCAAACCTCCCTGCCGCTTATTCGCTCCAAGTATATAACATTCAATACTGATCCCGAGTTAGAGTTTATGACAGAGGGACTCTGCTGCAGGTGGTCGTGATGTGCACCTTCCAGCGTAAGCTCGATAATCGGAAGTTCTGTGTCGTGACGACACATCTCAAAGCCCGCGTGGGAGCGCTCCTGCCAACACTCCGCAACGAACAAGGCAAGGATCTACTGCAGTTCGTCAAAAACAATAATTCACAGAACTTGCCCGTCATTTACGCGGGCGACTTCAACGCCGAGCCTTCGGAACCGGTGTACAGGTGAGTCCTCACGCGTGATTATTTCTAGAGGATTAGAGCAGTCGGTAATAGAGATCGAAGGCAATATCAGGAGGCACAAGTATCATTCGCGCTTGCGACAGGAGATTGCCTCAATAATGCAAAAATCCTTAGACATCCTGCGATATGAGGAGTAAGAGTATTTTGCTCTTCAGGACCATGATCCAGTTGGGCGAAGTCAGTAGCAGCTATGCCATGGTGAACCCCGACGAGCGGGAGCCGGAGTACACCACTTGGAAAGTCCGAGAAGATGGGGAAGTGTGTCACACGATCGACTACATTTTCTACTCTCGGAACAATTTCACTCCTGAAAGGGTCCTGAGCATGCCTTCAGGAGAGCAGTTAGGAGAGGGAAGAGCACCTTCTCTTGCCTATCCGTCCGATCACTTCTCCTTGTGTTGTGATCTGAGACTCCTGTAGCCGCTTCCGGATGGAATCCCATCGGAAATCTGCTTTTAATATTGATCGGTTTAGTCGACCCCTGTTGGAGGAAAGATGCTAAAACGGCAAAGAACCCTGTCGATTTAAATTAAGATTGAGCTCTCAACGAAAACCTCCTGTATGATGGAACTCTCTACAAAAGCTCTCAGGCTCGCTCCTACCGGCGGGCGCAGACTGAGGGAGAAATCTTCTCATTTTTCCCATCGCTGTATGGAGTGAAGAAGTTTGTAAATTTGAGTGGTACTGTACATACTCGGTAACCTGGTGGGAGCCCAAGTCAAAGCCTGGATTCAAGTCAATGTGTGAACATGAAACCCGGAACAGTCAAACAATGTACGTCATGCCCGATTTTGATTAAACAGAAAAACTCTTAAAAGGAGCTCTTCTTGTTAGCGTGCCATACATCTTAGATGTCGGGAGCTACTGGACTCCTGAACTCGTCTTCCTAAAGGACTCGGAGGGAAGAACGGGTACATCTCAGAAGGTACTTCCTGGCAGAGAGACAATTAGAAGCTTTTTATTCTATAGTTCGAGACCTGTCGTTCCTTCCGGAAACGATAAGGAAGGCGCCATCTGACAGCAATATTTCCGACAATCGTTCGAATATCCCCAGTTTTCACAGACAACCAATCCTCCTACGCCCTACGACGCCTACACAACAGGAGACGGAGGCTCGCCTGGCGAGGTCCCGTGGATGTCCCTTGAGATCTCCCCTTAATATGTATATGACCTTCCATTGACTATCTCTACAAAGTTACGTCGGATTCCTTCGCCCGTAGGAAGGTCGGCCTGTCTACGTCGCTATCCGTCGGTGTTTCCGTCCACCATTATGCCCGGAAGCGACCTGGCGAAGTTCCAACGTCGATGAGCTATTTCGAGCACTAATCGCGACGCTTGTGTATTCCACGAACACCGCTGACTTTTCATGGTGAAATTTCTCTAACGACGAGGACAGTCAGTGCATCGAGGTCTCAATGTCAATCGTGAGGGCCAGAAGAAGAGCTAACCTGGTCCCTCGATCTATCCTCTGGGTGCTTCTACTTTGAATCACACATCATTCCGACTAGATACACGTGCTCCTGAGCTTCACTGGAAACTGTGTGCTGGACATGACGCAAGACGTCACGGAGCTCGCGGGCGGCGTTATCTCCAGGGTTAAGATCGGACCTAAATCTCGTAATTCCGGAACTTTTTGAGGAGTTCGTCGGCGGTCGCACCCTGCGCCCTCCAGTTGCTCAGCGAAGACTCCGCCCCAGTTAATGTTTGTCGCCTCGCGTAATCCATATCTTCTTTCTTTGATAGCGATGCGACGGAGCCGTCGGTGACCGACAGCTCTTTCGTGGCACGACTCGCCCAGTGGAACGACTGAAATCCGTTGAAAAAAATATCTGAATCACGACTTCATCGCGTGCCATTGGAAGCAGGAATATCTCTAGCACACTACGCAACTGCTCCGGATGATCGGGACGCCCCCTTCATGAACTTTCTACCGCTTGTTCGGGAGGACCGGTGACGGTCTTTGTTCCTGGGATGGGATATCTCAGCAGACGAGGAAAATGACTTGTACTACTCACAATATTGTTGACATTGGCGTATTGTTTGAATGGCACGGCGAGTCCAGAGCGTTTCCACCGGTCGTACTTGGTTCTCATCTCGGCGTCGAGCAGCACTTCCCGTGCTTCCTGCAACAGTTGAAACTGTTGCTTAGCAGCGTCGTCTCGGTTCCTGTCAGGATGCAGTTGAAGGGCTTTCTGCTTGTATTCTGCCTGGATCTGTTCTTCCTGAAACGATAGCGAATCGGAATGAAATCACGCTCACTGTTTCAAACCCTCCCCGTACGGGAACAAAAGACAACAAAAACTTCTGCGCACTGGGATGGGCGCAATCGTCCAGCCCGTGGGATTCCCGTCTCCGCGCTTACGTTAGCGGTTTCGTCGCATCCGATGATCTGGTAGTAATCGGTGTCTGCCTGTGGGTTGGATCCTTGGAGGATCTGGTCGAGCATCGCATTCATGCTTGGCGAAGCCTTAGATCCCACTCAAGTTGACGGAATCTTCGGACTTTTCTCCGCCGTGTCTTCTCGCGGAGCTGCTCACAGAGTGTGGAGAGATGCCGAGATTCCTTTGCCGGCTACTTTCCACAGGTGGTTCCAGCGAGCTCGATAGAGGGCGCTCCTCCGAAACATCAGTTCAGGATACAAGCTTGGAAGAGGTTCTTCGCGAACGATTCCAGGCGGGTCTCTTCAGGCGCGAATGTCCTGATTGAGTTCCCACATCGTCAATGCTTCTGCTCTCGAACCAGCGACCGAGGGAGTTGAAGGACGAATTCGAGGCCTTGACTCCGTTCCCGGACGAACATCGACCATGAGAGTGGAAGCGTGTATTTTTAGGCTTGCTCTGAGATCCGAGAAGAGTGATTGTCGACAAACGGTCGAGGTAATGAGATTCGATTTGCTTCCAGGCTCTCATCGGCTATGTCTATTTCCAATGCGCGAGAAAGTCGACTCCGTCTTCTGACCCGCGTCTCATGGAGAAATCTCGCTCCAGCCGAACGAGCTCCTTTCGAACCCTGAAGCTGAATCAAAACGCGGTCTTCCGAAACGAGCCGCGGGGTTTTTGCTTACAGGTGTTCCCGGAGACACCTGTGCCCGCCGGAACGTTCTGAATTTCCATCAGAAGCCTTGCTCTTTGGCGAGTCAGTGTCGGACCGCGCTCTTTCCTTTTCTCCAGAGCGGCTCTGCCATCCGGGGGGAACTCGGGGAGCAGAGATTATTTTTAGAAGCGACTTCGAACGCCTTGGGGAAATCCAGTAACCCACTTACTCTGGAGCGAGTGACATTGTTCGGGAACTTCGATGGAGAGGGCGCACGAACATCAAATAGATAGTGAAGCTGATTAAATGCAGCGTGCACAGCACTTGAACCCTCGGCTGAGGAGGAGGAACGCTCCCCCACCCGAGAGGCATTTCGGTACAGATTCTTAGCTAGGTGCGCGGATATACATTCGCCCAGACGGTATTCGCGGCGGAAAAAGCGGAAACTTGGATGGAACCTTGACAGGAGGAAGCACAGGAGACAATGCGGGGATGAGAGTAATTCAGCCCGACTGCGTGAATGATAAAATTCTCGGAGCTTCAAGCTTGATGTACAATTGTTCGAAGCAAAGTCAGCGGAGCTTGCTTTACGGTCCCAGTCTCTTCAAGTCGCGCGAGCTTCGCGATCACGCTCCGGGTATACGAATCGCTCCAGGAAGTCTAGATCTCCACATCTTGCGGTCGAGTTCGTCGTCCAGAGCGAGTCGAGAAGACTGACCGCGAGTAGCGTTCGAGCCTCAGCGATGAGCTTCTTGGAGTGTGGACGAGAAAGGTATCCGTATTTGGAAGCATCATGCCTGCTGTCCGACGTTTTTTTCGAGAGCAGGTAAGTATTGCTTACGTTCCGCCCCCCGAGAGCCGATCGCATGTCGCGAGGATGAACGCATGCTTCCGCCCTCGGGAGTGTCATCAGTCATCACTCCTAGATCGGCGAGGGATTATCATCAAATAACTCGCGCTGGAACCCATCGAGGGGAGTATTCCTTACCAGCAGTCGCGGAGAGCCCGCGGCCGTCGTCTCAGGGTGGAATTATAAAGGAGCATAGAGCTGCTGGGTTGCCTCGTCCCATTCGGCATCGGATTCGCACCGTTAGCTGGGGACCAGGATTGACTCTGGAATTCGGGTGCTCTCGTGCGAGGATATCCAGGGTGTAATCAAGGAATATAGCGCCCCGTATCGGACTATCTCCCGGGGGAGGTTCAAGATTCGAAGGAAGACGCAGCTCCGTGCAAGTTCCTATTGTGCTTACTCAATCGGACAACTCAGGTGGTCTCAACTCGTCTTCGGTCTGATCGCGGAGCAATTCCCGGAAATTCCTCGCATCAACGAGATCCAATAACATGACCGAGGGTCGTCTCACCGAGTCTAGAAACGCTTAGATTCCTTCGCCGGCAACCTTCAACAGGTGTCTCCGGCGGGTTTGATCGAGAAGGCGCTTCCCCTCACATCATCCAAGGATGCATGTTTGCACTAGATTATTCGCGTTAGTTCCCACGCTGGTCCGAACGAGTGTCGAATCCCCGATTGGATCCCCTGTCTGTAACTCTTTGATAGGGCAAGTCCAAGTGACAAAATATAGCAATTTCGGGTTGCTGCAAGATCCGAGAAAAGCAGCATCGACTCGGGAATCGCTGCCATGCGCAAGCGAGACCCCAATCGAACTTGTCTGTTCAGGATTTTCTATAAACTTCGCATCGATCCCGTCGTCAGTTTTGAAGAAAAACCAACAATCAAAAGTCTGCGAGGCCGTCCTGGTCACAGGCACACGTCGATGCGACTTTTAGTAGAAAACTCGCTCTCCAAGCGTTCACAAACCACCTGTGTCCGAAGGGAGGCTCTGCATCCCAAGGAGAATGTCTTCCCTCGAATGATTCCTTTATGGCGATGCTCTTCGCTACATCCCTCAAAGCGGTCTTGCTCTCCGGAAGGGATTCGAGAAGCAGAGTTTATTTTTGGAAGCGAATCCGACCCTTCCGAAGAAATCTAATAAAACAGGTAGTTTGTAGCAAGCGACATTGTTCGAGAAAGTGGATGTCGACGGAATAATGGAAGCACGAACATCGAATAGATAGTGAAGCTGATTAGATCCAACGAGCAGAGAGCTCCAATCTAGGTCAGAGAGGAAGAAAGAAACACCTTCGACCCTCAAGACTCTCCCAATGCAGATTGTGGGAACGGCACGTGGGGACAAGAACGACGAGGACCTGAATGGAAACACGAGATGCGGACGAAGGAAAGCCTAAGGAAGGACACACAAGTTCTGCCTGAATGAGTCTAGCTAATGATCTTCGCGCTAACGATCTTGAGAAGAAGCTCCCTGGATCGGAGCGCCCTCTTCAATAATTGCCTCTGGAAAACCCGGATCGAGTGCCAGAACTCCGTTTCTCGGGACTTGAAACCATTGCGAAAGCGCAGCCCGAGTCCCGAACATGCGGCTCAAGATGGAAAATCGAGATGTCTCATTTGTGGCTTCTCTCCCGACTCATGCAGCGAGAGAAATGTTTCCTCCGGCTTATCACGCTTGTCTGACCTGTTCGGGAACATCTTGAACGATGGTCGAGTCCGCCAGTCGAGCAAAAAGTTCCCCGAGTAGAAATAGTCTTAATGAGCTTTCAAGCCAAGCTTGTCGGTGGAAACCGAGGCAGCGTCCTAATGCAGTAAATCTGAATCCCCGCGACTAATCGTTTCTGACAGCGAAGCTTTTTTGCTGTCGGCAGAAACAACAATTCACATGCCGGGTTGAAATTTCCGGCTCGATGTCGCGCCTGCTCGCGGCGCCAGTAAACATGTTTTTTCCTTCCACGCCGAACGACTTTGCCCTCCGTCTCCATGCTCTCCGTGGTCGATATCCGGAGCGAAGACGATTCGTTTCCGACATCGGGGTTGGCGATTCTTGGAGTAGGAGACCCGACTTCGCTCACGTAGGACGAGACGGACACCTGGAGCAGCCAATCGGCTCCCCTCGCTCTTCCCCGGGAATCCCCGCGCGTCCTTTGCCCGAAGAATGAGCGGAAGAAAGTGTGCTCTGTACAGCGAACCATTTTCTGTCGCATTTGCCGTGCTGCGGCGCCCCTCTTCACGCGGTACGCGTCTCTTCGATCCTCGTGGGGAATACTCGAGAAAGTGGAGACGCTCAGGCGGCATGAGCCAGTGAAGTTCTGGATATTCTCGCTCTCGATCTATTGTGTGTTGGCTCAGAGACCTCGTTGAGCGTGGTCGCGCACTCGATGATCAACTCGATCGACTTCTCTCTGCTCTGTCTGGAGTGCGCTCAAGCACGGAGCGGTGGCGGCACTGAGAAAAGGCTCCAGTGGTACGAGCTGCATTCGCGACGGAGACAGACATTGGAGATCGCGGTTCTTAGTGATTTGCTTCCCTCACCCGGGACCATCATACCGCCAACGATTCTGGCCTCCTCGAAACACTTAAAGTGGAACCTTCAACCATGAACCATCTTCGCATCATCTTGGTGGTCGTGAGTGTTTTCGGCGATCTGAAGTTTTCACACTAGTAGGCGAAACGCGCTAAACCTATTGCGCCTCCGCTGATTGCTCCGCAGGGATGCGAATAGTTTCTGCTCGGGGAAATAATTCTGCATGCCCGCTCAATCAAACGCATTCCAGTGCATGCCTGGGGCTGCAAGCTCCGGACGGCAATCGGAAAAAATTCTCGATGCTCTATCCACTGGTCGATGCTCAGCGGAATGGAGTTGCGGACGCGCACGATTTGCGCCGTGGTCCCTTCCAACGGCACGGTGTCTCTTTGCTAGCGTCGTAGATCAATGCGACTTTCGGATCAATCGGGCATGATTGAAAAAGACAAGCGGTCGTTCAATCACAGCGTGTTTCTCCGCGTCTTTCGGCCGATAGCTGGAAGAGGGAGAAGAGCCTTGCCTCAGAGTGCATGGATCATAGGAACTTTGCAAGGTGCTCGCGGCCTCATTTTTCGACCTTCATTCATGCCGTCAAGGGAATATCTTCGGGGATGTCATCCTCACCTCTACGATCGGAATCCCCAAATCGTCATCGTTCCGCCATTGATGCTGGCAATCAAGGGCGCATCCACGCATCGAGTTGCTATCTCCTATGCAGCCTGAGACCGTCTGGGGGGACAATCATTCGCGAGAGAATTTTATCTCGCTCGAAGCGATATTCGTACGAAACTCACGAGATCATCGACTGGAGAAGAGAATACGCGATTCATGCCGACTGATCTCTTCCAGCTCGCAGTGGTGAGCCTCCTCCCCTGTATTCTGGGCCAAGCCTTCGGGAAAAATGTTCTGGGATCGTTGCTCTTGCACAGGCGTCACACAACGACGGCACCCACGAGCCGCGTGAAATTCGTCACTCAGAGACACACCGCACCGAGACGGGTAAGAAAGTTAGCGTGTAGGCGTGAATGCTCGGTTGTAAATGTATGATCTGAATTATTATCACCGAACCTTGGGGATCGAGGGCTAGATCGCGGGACTGAAGGTTCATCGTGTCTTGAAGACTGTCGACAATGTTCCAGAATTATGAAGTTATTTTCGATCTCAGGCTTCCACGACAAGAGCGTCCGATCTGAAAGCAGATGTCGAGACTCCCGACGCGAAGACGACTCCAGTGAATGCCCCGCGGTTGACACAGAGCACACCTTTAGGTCCTGCGGTCGACACAAGCAACAACTCACCCCAGGGCCGGATTCCGCGAATCACGAACAAGGTCCGCGGTGACCAGTCTCGGAGCTAGATATAATAAGCCGACTTGTCACGAGACTGCTACCACCCGCCTCAACTAGGATCTGACTCTGTCATGAACCGTCCTCTGTACAAAAATATATTATGTTCACTCGACAACCGATTGCTTCTAGGATCACTTCGGGCGTCCCGTCGAATACTGAGCAAGCAGGGAAAATAGGTGGCGGTTTGACGGCTGAATGCTGAGCTGGGACGTTCGGCCAACGCTTTCTCTGGCTCCTGACGTTGCCGTGAACTGTGATGATGATGAGTCTCCCTCCCATGACTAGGGAGGGAACTTCGCAAAATGAGTCCGAGGTAGAGCTCCTATAAAACCGGACATCCCGATTCTAGCTGTACGGTAGAGAATCATTTCATTGGCTCAAGTACATGCAACATCATGGTACGGCAATCGGTATTTTTTATGTCTCCCGAGGGAACGACTAATAAGACCCGATTACGACTTTTCGAAGGAGTCTGAAGAGTGCTCGTTATATCGAAATGCCCGGTTTTGAAGAAGCTCCAGTCCGAGCGCATCCCTGGGGATCGACAACCGTTCCTCACAGGGACGGCGTTCCTCGGGAATGACATATGTCGAATACTAGCGAGCACTGCGCTGTTGTGGGTACATACGAAGGCGAATCTATCCATCCATCTGCCAGAAAGGTCCGATCAAGCGTCGTCGCGTCGAGCACCGCTCATTTCCAAATGGGCATTTGAATCTACGTATCCTGGATGGATGGCCCACGATTCTTTTAGCGGACCGCATTCCATTTCGGAATTCCATAAGACTAATGCGTCAAAGGCTATCGTGAGCCTGCATGCATTCATATCACGCAACTGCCGTGCATTCATATCCGCAGCTCTAAATCACTTCGAGATAAGGATGATAATCAATCACAACAAGCGGAGCAGAATCAGATTCACACTATTGCGTCCAGCACCGAATTCGAATTTCTGCTCCTCGGTATTCCTGCTCATTGTTCATCTCTCGCTTCGCTTCTCGAATGATTCGTTTCCCCGCAGCGTACGACCCCTCGACTTTTCTTGTTTCCGAATTTTTCTGAGAAAATTTACGCCCCACGGACGACATCGAATCGAGCCCGGAGTCAAGATTCCTCGCACACCAGGGAATGCTCCCGGTCTATGACTAACTGTGAGTTCCTGTCCGATGGAAAAAGGAAACCGATCGCTCGTCTGGCGCGTGAGAAACCGGACGGCAAGCAATCCCTGTGTCCCCGCGCCCTGCAAGCCCGCAATTCCTTGAAGTGGAAGAAAATGCTCACCGTCGAACACCTGATGAGCATGTGGGCTCCGCGGTATCGATCATCATCGCGTCGAGTGGAAAAAGTATGATTAATTCGAATACTATACATAGTTTGAAGGTGTGAATAAATAATTAGATTCATCAATATGTATATGTGTATACGAAAATAATATAGAAATTATGGCTCGCTTCGGAACCGGGCACTGACATCATCTTATCACGTCAAATCTTCGATCAATGCATGGGACATGGGATCATAGGCACGATGCTGAATAAGGATGATGTCCTCGTAGAACAATTCATCCCACATGTTCCGTTGAATACCCGGTCCTCGAAAAAAAAACGGAACATCCTAGGAGCATACGACAATCCCGCGGCGACTCATTCTCCGGAGCAAAAAAATACCAGGGCGAACGTTCATCCATTTTTTGGCGGAAAATTTTTGATCCCTATCGGTCGTCGTCAGCAAGTGGCGCTCCATCTGACGCCAATGCGGCTTTTCCGATTCTTATCGATACAATTGTATTTCCGTAAACGTTCCATATTCGGGAAGTGTTGGTCGTCGGGATGATTTCTTGTTTTGTGTGGCGCCCCAACCTCCTTCTTCGCCATCACATCGAGCGGTTTCGACCATCGTTCTCCCAGCGACTTAGGGAAGCAATCAACCAGTCGGCTGCCAATGACCATCAGAGGCGAAAGGAAAGAGAAACTTCCACCTCGATTCCTCGGGCGTCCGGAACCATTTGAGACTCTCCTCGCTGAGGGCGACAATATTTACAACTGTTGTTTCACTGATACGATCTTGGTTTCGAAAGGGAGCGAGATAACTCAGAATCGAATAGGGGAGAACGAGTGTAGAGCTTTCGATCGTCGATTGCGTTGAGCGACGCCGTCGGTACTTGTCACTTGTCGCATCGGGCGGGGAGATTTCATCTCGTTCGTGTTTCGATGACTCTGTTCCTGAGCGTCAGGTGAAGCGTTACAACTCCGAGTTTCAGATAGTGAACGATCGAGCTCCGGAAGATTTCTTGTTAGTTTTCTCCCACGTTTGTTCTCTTGGTTCGTCAAGCAATCGAAGAAGACCTTGATCAGCACTTCCTGGTGAAGATCAGTTGCTTCGATGAATGCATCCTTCGGGTTCAAAGTCGATCGATGCGGAGGCCTGAGATCGCATTCTCCAGCCGGAAGCCAAGCAAGAATTAATTCCTGGAAAGCACAGAAAATAAATATCCAAATGAGGCTCCTGATCGCGCGCGGCTTGATTCTCGCTTCTTGAGGCTTCCGCATCTCTCGATTCTTCGCATCAAGATCTCGATCTCGCTCGTTCCGCACGAAGTGGATCCGCACTTCGGACATCTATTGAATGATTGACAATCGAGCCACGGCGGATAATTGGCCCGAGGTCTATACGGTCAGTAGGTCTAATCATCGAATGCACTGAGCTCAAGAATTTTTTTCATCAGTAACCGGTGCCATCTCTCGGGAGGACCGAACCCTTTTTTCGAATTCATCCGGAGCCAGAATGTGGGAGCTTCCATTCAGATTTCCTGAGCCACCCCGACTTGAGCTCGAGCCAGGATCCCAAGCTCTGAAGATCGAGAAGGAACTCGAACAACTAGCTCTCGTCAGATAGAGTGATAGAGTTCGTGTTCTTCTTCTCGTGGCTCTCATGAATCACCAAGAATTCCCGAAGCGCTCATCGCCCATTCCTATAGAAAAGGATCGCAGACGCATCACCCTCTCTCGCCAAATGAAGAGATCGGCTCCCGTGTTGAGTTTCTTCGCGAGTCCCCCATCGACTCGGTCTGTTGCTGACTCTGTTGCTCCATGGAGCTCAGCTGCCGCCGCTCTCGCAGCTGCTGCCTATGGTGCACGGTGTGTGGCGATGCTGGCGGTGGTGTTTGTCACGCGTCGCCAGTGGAGAGGATCTGCCTAAAGTCGGAGAGGGTTTCGTTCGCTCGTTCGTTCACTCGCTTGTGTTATGGCGCTGCGAGAGCAACCGTGAGTTACACGGAAAGTAGCGAAAGACCTGGCGGGGCGCAGTAGTAAAGCCGGTCGGCAAACAGAGAATCCAACTTCTAGTATCGAAGCCTCTAGGCGAGCGACTGTGATTAGTGAAAGAACTCCAACCAAAGGATAACAACAGTGACTCGAAGAGAAACAAAACTACTTGGATACTTCTGTGCACCCTACAATAGGTAAGCAAGTCCTCCTCCTCTGCGGTCGCTTGCGGCCAGCGGTGGATCCTGAGTCGCGCTCGCTCTGGACTTGAGTCGAATACTTCTGTTCGGAAAAGCTCGGTCGGCCGTCAACAGAGACATCTGTGACCTCTACGTGGAGCGGTTAGACAATCTGTTCGAAGGAACGATTCGAATAAAAACTTCTGTGAGAGCATCATGCCTGGCCTGCGGGAGTCGGCCGAATGCCAAGTGCAATTGTGCAAGCGAGCAGAGGCGATCTGGGAACGCGGCGAGGAACGTCGGGAACGCGAGAAAGTCGCCTCGGTATCCGGGTGACTGTCAGCATGAAAGCGGAGTTCAAATTCATGGGTGCGGTTGTTATGTCTACGAGAGGCCCCTAAAAATCCGCCGATTCACCGGTCCGCCCGGTGGTCTCAACCAGGAACGTAGGTAGTTTTCTACAGTAGACGAATAGATGAGAACCGACCGGACTCTCCCCCCAGAGCCGAATAGTCGGACGACGGATAGCTAACTTGCTGCGTGGTTGGCCGGCCGTCCGGCCGGCTGGCTCATTCGTTTGCCCGTCGGTCGAATGGATAGCTCTTTCAGAATTTTCGGCGCTCTGTTGTTGGAGACGATCTTGCGGTCAGATTGGGTTCAGAGCCTCGAACGCGTAAGATCTAGATCTTGAAACAGATGAGCTTAAGAACCTCAAACGCAGCGGAGCCACGTATCTGTCAGCGGCGGATCTTCGCGAGAAAAAAAACGAAATCGCGTCTCTCATCGGGAACAGGAGATCAAGCGATCGGTGACATCGAAAGATGCGATTGCTGACAGTTTACCGCTTTCGACCTATTGGATCTCCTCGGTCAGCCGGGATTTTCGGGGGAAAACGTGAACCCTCCAAAAGACGCCTAGAAACTCCTTGAATTCGTGAAAGAGGATTAGGAATGCGAGAGCCGTCTCAGTGGAGCGATAATGAGTTGGATATGTAAAGGCCTTGAGAGATTTCGAAACTCGAACCCTCAGGTTCCGAGTTGGAATTCGAGACCTTCCGTTCCCTTATATGGCTCCACAATTACTGTTCCGACAGGAGACTCACCCTCACGCCGAGATCACGGGCGTTATCGTGTAGAAGATTTCGCTGGGTGAACATTCTTCCGCCGCTCCGGGAGAAGTTCTCGAGGGGGAGAAGTGCGCTTCCGCTCTCCGAACCTGGATGTCTCGCTGGAACACATGGCTGGAACTCGTGATCGGCCGCTTCCTCTACTCCCGCAATATGTTGAGGAATTTCCGAACAAGAGACGAAATATTGTGCGAAGCTCGTGGCTTCTTTGTCCGTTCAGGCAATGAGTGCTTTGACGAATTGCCCCTGAGTAGTATCGGGTGTGTTTTTCTAACGAAGGGAACGGTGACTGAACGACCAATCGGTCCGTCAAGAGTGCACTACTCCCGTCTGGGTTTCGGGTTGAGCAGTCGTCCGACCGAGCGACTATCCGACGGGAACGACCGACCGACCGAGGGACTGACTGACTGACAGACTCTCGAGCAGAGACAAGACGGTCGTTCAGGCTGCCGGCAAGAAAGCTCGGAGACTCAGTCATCCTCGTTCATCTTCCCCTTACGGGCGATGTTGTGCCCGGCTAAATTTAGTGACTTCGGAAAGCCATCTCTGGACCGTTTGCACCATGTAACACCTGGTTCCGCCATGGACACTCTGCCAGACCACATGAGACGAGCGAGCTCGTCATCGGCAGCGGAGAAAAAGAAAATTCGAGATACTGACCAGCGTTTCGGCTCGACCGCTCAAATTATTGACCGATCTCGATTGGATTCAATCATTGTTACTGACGGCTTAGAGTCTTTGGAAACCGTCGCTCTTGGTCGACGCGACACACAATCTTACGTACAGCGAAATTGAGACAACACACGTACTTCATTGCTCGGGAGCGACCGCGATGAGTTTTCGCCGTAGAAGTGGAAGAAGTAACCTGTACCCGGTGACTATTCACAATCTTGTCTCTTTTGACTTTCGCGACCGCATACTAGCCTCTCGGGAAGTTTTCTGGACCGGATCGCATCGAATCGATACGAAAGAGACATGCTCCCTCGATGGGACCTCCCATCTATCCTGCTGTAGGATAACTGAGTACCCACCAGGAAATGAGAGTCGGGTTTTCGGATCTCGATCACCGGAAGAAATGCCTTTTCCAGATTCTCGGGATGCCTCTTTCAGCGGTCTCTTGATTTTTTTTCGCACATTAGCTCCGAGACCGAATCCAGGAGCCGAGTGGTGATCGATCGAACTCCTCGTAGGGGATCACTCTTGTTCTTCCCCTTTGAACTTGCACCTCACAAGTTTGCCCCGGTCTTTTTCTACTCATCGCATCGCTTCCATGTTTGATGGTATCGCGTTGGCATGTTCAAGCGTGAGACGAAGGCATGCCGCCTCTCTCTTTCTCAATAAATTCAATGCCTTATACCCCTTGGATTGGATAGCGAACACGACCAAAGTAGATGTGCCACGATTTGGGTTCCGTAATGTTTACGAAAACCATGAACACCGGCGCCCGTGGTTACAGCGGCGGCGGCAGCCGTCGCATGGGCAGGAGGCGCAGCGTGGACGAACTACTGTTTCTGGGTTACGACCTTTAGCCTCTAACGGTAAAAACTGCTCAAACGAGAATCTGCATAATCTTCGCATTTCGGGACAATGTCCGAGCGACTGGTTCCATCTGGATTATTCCGCTGTCGCTGATGCATTCAGTGCCTATGCTGCTGCAATCGTTTTGTCGGCACAAAATCAGGCCCAGTCCCGACTCCGCTCAACAGGTCAGCGACGGCTCATTTGCCGATTCGAGCCCTTCCGGAACTAGAAATCGCTCGTTCATTGATACGAAGCATGCCGAGTTCCTGGAAGTACGAATCGTATCGTAGGTATAGTTCACCGTTCTGTTGAGGATCTCGCGAGATTCGTTCGCAGATCGGTCGGCGTTATGCGATTCACGATCTGTGCGCGATATGCTCAAGCCGAATGAATTAATCGCGTTCTTCAGAAATCCGTCAATGTCTCAGAACTACGGAAAATACGTGGATTATTCACATTCGTGTTCGGCGGTCTGATGGAGTAGGTACTCATGTTCGATGTCATAACGAAGGTTCCGGTATGCAGATAGAGATTCCGCTGGGTTAGGAGAGATCGAATTATCAAGATCGTTTTGGTGAAAAAGTGTTTATTTATGGAAGTGCTAATTTTTTTCGGCGTGTCGAAGTAATTGAACGGACATTCACGAGCGAAGGTCCAGCCCGAGGTCGAAGAATTAAAAGCATCTACGTAATCTTCAACCTTGAACGCTGGAGGCGCATTCGCTGGTGAAGAGATAGTTCATGAAGACTCTTGTGTCGGTAGATGATTGGTGTCCCGCAACTTCATCGAGCGGGCAATCGACGCCGACCGACCAATTAATCCCCTCACTCAAAGCCGTGTTCGCTCGTTCTTGATGCTCGCGCTCTTGATTGGATCGTTCACGAATCTTCCGGAAACGGAAGGAGTCGAAAGGAGCCTGGCATGGCATCAGGCTGCGATTGAATATCGAGACTTGGATTCTCGCAGAGAATATGCACACTCATTTTTTTTCTAAACATCGATGAATACGCGCAATTGCCCAATTCGTGAACGGAAAAACTCCGAAACACAATTGACGCCGACGAAAGCACCGATTTCCGCCTCCCTGATGTCCATTCGTGCTCCTCTGACATCGAGTCGCATGTCTAGATGCCCGATCCTGGAACCAGAAAGCGAGCGCGAGTCATTTCGAGAGTCGTGAGTCACTTTGTCGACCATCAAGTGGAGCTGCAAAACGAGAGGGATCTTTTGAGGGATGCCCGCATCCCTGATATCTTCCTCATGAAATTCTGTGAGAAAATCTCGACTCTGCAGCGGAGCTGACTCGACAATTCTGTCTCCGTGTTACAATTCTGATGGTCGTGTCACTTTTTGATCGGTTCGCTGTCATATTAAGTCGTGTTTGTTGTCTCAGAATCGAGTGTGCGGAAGGGTGTCCGAAAAGTTCTCTGTTGACACTCGTGACTGTGGGCACAATTTGTAAACACGCTCCCGTGATTCGAACAAACAAATCTTTGATGGGTCCAAATGTCTGGAAATTCTCTCGCTTCGTTGCTCCTCCATTCTCCAACGAAGTTGAAGTTGGAAATGAGGAGCTTGGACGAGTCGACGATGGAGCCGCTCATAGACGAGGACAAGTCCATCCTGTCTGTGTGACAGCTAGCGATCCGTCGAGATGTTGTGCCATCGACAACGCCGTTTTTTCATTCCACTTTATATCTCCTTGGTCGACTTTTTTTTTCCCCGGACAAGAGCTTTCCCTCATTCATCGTTCCCCTTCGTAAAATTTGGGAAAACTACAAAGGTCCTTTCTGTGAGAGCTTTCGACCGGGACGATTCCCTTCCTCGTTCCGGCGCTTGTTCGACATTTGCTAGAGAAACGAGAACCGATAAAGAGAAATACTCGCCACAGAGGCATGTCGTTGTCGGAGGTGCGAGGCGTCGGAGTCGCGTTTACTCAGTGCTCGTCATCAGCGACCCGCTCGGGGTTCAGAAACGTTCTTAGAGCCGTGAGGGAGTGAGATTCTTGTTTGACAGAATCAACCGAGTTTCTCAGCGGATTATATTTGCTGGGAATCTTGTCTCGAGGGCTTTCCGATGACAGATCTCAGAATGTAGAAGCTAAGAGTGGATTGAAGTCGCTTGTTGCTCGAATGCGAATCCTTGACAGCATGAAAGTCGTGCCTCACCTAAAACAACATTGGGGCCCCGTGGGTGTTGGTTGTGCAGAACGGTGCCGGGAAGCCTTTTTTGAACCAGCTGCTGTAGCTCTGGTGGCGTGAGGCGGTGCGGTTTTAAATCCAATTCTTCCTTCGGTACGCTCGTTTTCGGTCACCGCACAAAAAGACCGAAATGTCTTCACATCACCCCGTTCGCTCATAGATCCGCAAGGTCGAGGCGGAATTTCAGATCAAAAATGAGGACGGACCAGTCCAGACAAAATTGATTGTGATATGGGTTGAACATAAGCAAGGGAACCTAAAAAGATGAGCCGAGGTCAATTATTCGACATGTGGGACAGATGAATCTACAAAAGCATCCCTTATCCGTCTTGTCTTCCTTCTCTATTCGGTCATCATTATCCCCGTTCCTCGGAATTAAGCCGAACAAGCCGCTTCATGTGAGGCGATCGGCTCTGTTCCTTGTGAGGGGAGTCGCTTGTTTCACACGTACCTACCTTCTGCTGCGGAAATGATCTGGGTTTCACAGACACCCCTTCATTCTGCACCAGATCTGAGAGAACACTCGGGTCGTCGTCTTCGGAATGCTCTCCTTCCCAGTTCTTTCGATCTCGATATGTGTATTCCATACCGTCAGATAGTCTCGTGTTTCCTGCTTGGAAACGCGTAGAGCCTCGAGAATGAATCCGCGAGAATACGTTTCGGACGCCGTGAGTCATCTGGGAAAACAGGCGACGACAGCCAAAAACATTCACGGCAATAAATCAGAAAAACGCTCAATCATGCCGCCTGCTCGTTCGCGGTCGGCGATCTATGTACGGAAACGATGCACTCGTGCTCGTGCAGAATCGCGGACCCACGCGCCCGGAGTCGGGTCCCTTGTGATCGATAGTTAAAGAGAGAGGAGAGTGTTGGTTAACTCAAGGTGAGGACTCATTGTCTGTGTGCGGTTCTTTATATTCTTTCCTCTCTCGCCAGCATCCTCAGAATACATAATTCTGTTGGCGTGCGTCATGCTGCTGTTGTGCGGTGCGTTGAATAGAAGCGCCGTAGAACGGCCTGGGAGCGTTTTCTGTGAGCAGAAAAAGACGACACCAACCGGCATATCAACGACCCGGCGAGCGGCAAACCAACTAGCGTAACCGAAAAAATTGGAGAATGATCGATGGAAGTCGGTCGAACATTCAAGCGAGAGCCACGGGTCGAAGAGCGAAAATCGCTGCGAAGATTTCTCGGTCTTTGTTTCCCTATCTTCCGGGAAGTTTCTCCGGTGAGCTTTCGCGGTGGACTGCTCTCGGTTCTCCGCTATATAATCGTCTGGATTTTCTGATGGGCTGTCTCCTTTTACTTATTCGGAGCGAGGCTCTCCCAGGATCGGTCTCCTTGGTATGCTCCCCCGATTATCCGGAATCGAGTTTTGTGAGCCTCATCAAGCGCGCCCAATCTCCTCATCAACGGCAATCCTCATCCATCGGCAACGCAAAGACGGCAGACGCTACAGCAGTCGCGAAAACAACTCCTCCCTCTCAGGAGAGTCTTGGGCATTCCAAGGTCGAATAGTTGGAATTCCGATTGTTTTACGCGCCTTTGGATCGCTCCAAGGCAGACGACTCTGCTAACAATGAGTCCAATGAGACCTCCTTCCGCGGTGCGTGTGGCGCGATTCACGTTAACAGATCGTTTTGTGAACTACTAAAGGCTTTCAAAATCGAGCCATCGACGAACTTTTCACTTTTATCTCATTCGAATTGCCTCATTCAGGCAACGCAAGTCCTCATGAGCGATTTCGATAGAAATAGGGAGCGAGAAATTCGAGCGGCTCGGACGAAATGCGTCGAAATCGTTTTCCACGAAATGCGCCATCGAAAAGGAGCGTTCTTATGCGGAACTCCTTGCTTTGTTTAGCTCGAGAAGATCCCTACTGCGTATCGCTGAGATGGATCCAGAGTATTTGTTCTCAAAGCCTGAGAATCACGAAACCTGAGCTCGAACTAATCTCGTGGAATGTGCTGACGCACTCGGGACAGGTCTTTACGGATGCCTTCGAAGGCGGATGACGTCGAGCTGATCTTACGGGTCGCATGGAACACTAGCTAGACTTCCTTGCGATCGAGCACAAGCGCCCAGATGTTGCGAGACAGTGGGTCGACTCGTTAGCGGGACGAGTGACACATGACCGGTGGACATCGCACTATTGCGTGTCAATTTGCATTGGAAAAGCTTTCCTGAACGAGTGACCCGCCGAGTGAATGCCTGACTGGACGGAAAGCTGAGCCGGACAATTCTTCGGCATGTCGAGTGAGTGGCTTGTTCGGAAGACAACTAATTCAGTTGAGGTCGATGACGTCGCTTACCGTATTTTCACACGGGAGCTCCGGGAGTGTTCCTTCAGTATTCCGTAGGAGCCACTTAGTCCGTCGAGTGCTTGAAGAATACGAAAATTCTGAACCACATATACTTGATATATCATCTCGGAATGCCGTTTGACGCATCTGGGTCTCTTAATGACCATCACTGCCAAAAAGGTTCTTCTGTGACGTGGGGGATCGTTTTGTTGAGCGTGAAAACTCTTCCGTCTAGGTGTCGTTCCGGCTGATTCTGATATCTTTATCTGTTTGTCTTTTCAGGTGTGGTTGACGGCCAGCAATCTCTTACATCTGTTTCGACAGATGCCATGAAGATTGCTTAGTGCCACCGACTCTTCCGTCGCGTTGTATGTTGCTGCATTAGTCTTCGGACTAACGACAGACAGGGAGGAGTAGATCGAGACGCTACCCGTAGTGCGAGTAGGGGATTGCGACGATCTTGTAGCCGACGAGAAAACCAAGAAACGAATCGACCAGCATGGATTACAACTACGACCGACCCGTTAGTCGTGCCCGTGGACGGCTAGTGGCTTCACGCCAAGCTTTCTTCGAGCAGGCGAGCAATCCCTCTCAGAAGAAAGATAGCTCTCGACCGTTAACGAGTCTCGTCGATGAGAAACTCGAGATGTTCACGAAATCCGCTCAGGAAGCCACCAGAAATCTTGCCAAATCAACTCCCGACTTGACAGCTCTCGAAGAGGATGCCAACATCCGTGTCAGCCAGCATCTGTCCAAGTCAAGGAGCAATCTGAACCAGACTTTCGACAGCTCGCTGTTCCGTGCGCCGAAAGCCGTCGACGAAGCCGATTTCCGCAGACCAAGCTCACCCAACAAGTCGTTCAGTTCCTACTTCACCGCCAAAAAGCCCCCCCTGCCGCCCAAGAAACCCTCATCACCACCGCCACCTGCACCCGTCGCAAAAGACACCAAAACACCTGCGTACTCTCTCGCGCCAGCTGCATCAACGAACCTCTCAGGATCGAGCCTGCGAGGGATCACTCCTCCCGCAGGAGTATCAAAAGCAGCTGCAACGACCGTTGGAAGCGTCCCGGGTGCAGGTGTTGCCCCGTCGGGCAAAATGTCAGAGTTCGATCGGATCGTGAACTCGATCAAATCAACGGATACCTACAAACGCTACAAGAACCATCCCGCCATGTCACAGCCTGATCTTCGAAGACGCAGCAAGAGTCTCGGTTTTCTCGAGCTTGACGAGGAAGACAACTGGGTTCTTCCAACGAAACCGGTCGTGGAACCAGTTTTCCCCGAGCTCAGTGAGAGGTCTGTGAGCACTACTCACTTGGCAAAGAAAACAGCTTCAAAAGGCGGATCCACCGGAGGAGCCGCCAACACGTCGTCGGATGACGAAGCCAGCGACTACGAAGACGTCCCGATTCCGTGCAACCGTCTCACCGCTGCCAAATCAGAATTCGAGCTCCGCGTCGAGAAATCCCTCAAGAACCTCAACGTACCCGATTGGTATACAAAGTCGAGCCGACCGTCGAGTCGAGCTTCCATTCTGTCCGGGCGCAACACGCCCGCCATGTCGAGCGAACGCTTTACGCGCAACCGGCCCGACTACGAATCGTTCCGGAGCGCCTACTCGGTGAGCAGCAGCACCGCTACCCCGAAACGTGAGACGGTTTCGCGAACGACGACCCCATCGTGGAGAAGCTTCAGTCGCCGAAGTCCCCCGACCCCCAGCAGCGAGTCCGAGCACCAGAGCATGGAGAAAACCCAGAACTGGATCAACTCCCAACATTCTGTCTTGACTACAACGACCACCACTGCCAGCACTAGAGAACCTTATGCCGGGTGGAGACGTGCTAAAGACCTCTCGGATACGGAGTTCTCTTCGTCTTTCGAGGAGAAACGCTGTGAAGGCAGCGAACGATACTCGTTCTTGCAGGCTGTCAACAATTCGGTCCTCTCCGAGGATCGCAGCTATTTGGAAACTAGCTTCGACTCGACCCCCACGACCGAGTATCACAACAAGGTTTGGATCGAGTCCTCGCTAATTTCCAGACCCGCGGTCAACGGCTACCGACAGACCGATTATCAGGAGATCTACAAGGGACAGAATTATCCTGGATACAGACCCGATTACGGAGTGTACGAGAAACGTCAGAATCGTCACCCAGACGTAATTTACAATAAGGAGAAGCCGCCCAGACCATCGACCCGGAATCCTTTCTCGGGTGGCTTGCTCGAGGCCGTGGTCTGAAAGCATTTGTGTAATACTTCGCACCGCTTCATTCTAAGCCTAGTCCAGCTTTATTCCGGCCGGCCCCATCAGGCTTTGTATTTCGTGCAGGAACTTCCCTAGGGAGACCGACTCGTCTATGGAAAACAGGCGTAAACCGTTCCGATAATTCCGACTGCTTCTGAATGAGACGAAGTATGAAATCCATCTGTGAACTCTTTCACACGGAGGAACTGACTCGAATGAGAGACAGATAAGAGGAACGGGGATGTTCTTCCATCCCCAGCTGACTGAATCGCTGGATAAGGGAGAGAGGGGAGGCAGCACGTGAACCTGCGAGCGAGCCGTATATGTAAATAAAGTGCCTACCTCAGTTCTCGCTTAGTTAGCTTCGTAGTTGCGGATACGAAGAACTGTTAGGGTCTCCGATGGAATTCGAGAGAGAGCAGACGCCGGACCCGTATAAGGAAACATCAGGCAATATACCTTTCAATAATATATATATACATACAGTTATATATAAAACATGAATAATTGTAGTTTGCCGATGATACGCGATCATACTACAATAGCAACAGACCGGGGAATAAAGCGGTGTGTTCAATAAAAGTCTTTTCTGCGTGATCGAATTTGGTTTTTTCTCCATTCGACTCCCTGACGGTCCCCTGTCGCAGGCGCTAGAGGTCGGATTCTAGAGCCGATAGGGAACGGATAGGAACCCCCTATCGAATGATGAGTCCTTCCCTCCAAGCGATCAGTGTCGACGAGGTAGATTTTCCGGGCTTATCGATGCGGTTCTGATTCGAAAAAGAAACTGTTCCCTCCGACATATCATGCCTTGAAGATGAGCTTCTTTGCTTCCTCGCTCCTAAGTGTGTTGTGTGAACACAGATGATCTCTCAATCGGTGCCTCAGTGTTTACAGCACAGTTTTCTGGAAGGAGAAAAGCTTTCCTCTGTGTTCACTTTCCATGGCACGACGTTTTCCCAGGCTCTAGGGGCGACTAGCGGAGCGCTATCGGAATCATGGGACACCTCACAGAAGAAGCTCTCGTAACTCTCGAGAGCTCGCGCACCCGAACCGCATGGGATCGATTGAGCGGGACCAGCGGCTCGTGCTGTCCGACTCTCGCAGCTGAACTATTTGGAAACAAATTATTGTGATTCCCAGAAGCTGCTCGTGGACTCTGATCATCGTTCTTGCTTCAGAGCTTCTGCGTGATTTCATTGTCAGATTCATGGAGCAGTGGAGATAGTTCGAGCTGAACTTCGGCCATGGAATTCCGCGGGTTGCACTCGCGATCAATCGGGGGTGGTCGCGCCCCAAGCCCCGATCTCCCATAATTGGAACCACTATCCCTCCTAACTCTCATACTCGCAAAGATTCACACCAAGCTTCGATCAGCGCGCCCGACAGAATCCTCTCCGCTGCCTTGGCTCTGATCACTGGAATTCCACTTGGGACCGGAGCGAGCTCATTGCGACCGGAGCGAGCTCATCGCGACCGGATCGCAACGCACGTGATTAAACGCACCCTTACCAACTGTTTGTTCGAAGTCTCATGGTTCGATAGTTTGTTCGCTAGTAGGACGGACGAGCGAGTTCCTACTTCCAACGATCTCGATGATCTGACTGCGGATCCTAATTATCCCGCTGAAACCATGGTTGCTAGTACTGTGGCATGCTAGCACGCCATCTAAGGCACCAGAGATGTGAAATCCCGGCATTGGTCGCTCATTAACGCCTCCCTCTCAATGAGTCGAAGGTCACGAGAAAGTACGTTCATTGAAAGCCAATCATTGACCATCTACGTCCTGATTCGCACTCTCCGAGTCAAGGGCATCTATGTAGTATCGAGCGAATCGTCGCCAATACACGGGATCGGCCGCTTGTTCTTACAGCTGTCGCACCACCATTCGTCAGCGTATCTGTATACCTCAAACCGATAAGTCGCTCGCTCGGTCAGGCCGTCGGGGCAGCGACAAGCCAATGTATTTGTCTATTTACTCGCTCCGGCAGTGGAGGCGTTGTCACGAATCTCTCCAATCGAACAGCCGAGCGATACACCGATAGGCCACCATCTCATCAGGAATTGCGTTTACTATTACGTGATTGACATTCAAAATCGAAAAGTTTCGACTGCTCAATAAGAGTCACTTCGCTGTACAAATAGTGTTCTGATGTTCACCCATTAAACGAGTTACAGGGCGAACTATACGATGGATCATGAGGAGCGACCCTTGCAGCCTGTCCATTAGGATCGATGCATTCGAAACTTTCTTTTCAGACAGCTGGCGTCTGTCTATACATAGGTGCGTTCAGAAGCTCTCTCCGACAAATATCACTGACGGCATTCAATTTCTGCTGAACGAGAGGCCGCCAAGGGCGTGTTTCTCGAGACGATGGAATGTGTGTAGCGAAATAAATCGACAGAGTTTTCCAGAATTACGTCAGACCGAAAACTTTCGTCATCTGATGCGAATGTAGTCAGATCTTTGAGACTCCCATACTTTACGAGAAGCAAGGTGTTTTCCGGAGTGCGAAATATCATGGGACGGAATTCGAACCTAGAACACGCGATGAAAGCGAGAGTCCCGATGTTTCCCATTTCCCACACTCAAAATTGAGATATTGGCTCCTTGGTGATTCTCTGGAGCCGATCGAAGAATCGAGAACGACGTCTGTTTTCCTCTAGACCTGCATCCGTATAATTGTATAATTAATTGAGAACTTGTCGAGACTCTTCACAGTCCGGAACATTCCTCAAATGGCGTTTGTGGGTCACACGAGTGGATCCGACCTTGGCCATCTGTCCCGACGCATCCCGCGAAAACACATTCTAAATTGAGAGGAATGGTCCTTACAGATGAAAATTGATCGTACTCCGCATGAGAATCGTCAATCACAATGGTATGAGTCGCATCGTTCCGTTTTCATCACCTTCGGAGCTCAATTCTTTCCCTTATAGATTCACGACCGATTTAGACTCGATCGAGGCGCTGGTCTCGAAAAACAGCCGGGGCGAAAACTCCGAAAAATCATGGATTCCTCTGGTAAGCTCATACGCCTTCTCCGCGAGCTCACTCCAGCAAATAACATAATCCCTTTCTGTCTCACAGTTTCCAAGACCGCTCGTTCGACCAGACTGACAGGCGTAGAAAGCAGGTATATACAACATAGGATGTCGGGAGAGGTCGTAGAATGGGGTGGCGCAAAGTCGACGCAGGAGCCGGTTCTGACAGCAACGCTGGAGGTCACGGTGACGTAGACGTCGACTCTGCGTTGACCACGGCGTGAGCCTTGGCATCAACGACGTAGCAGAGCGACTCGATTGGCTAAAAAACAAGAACATCACAGGCGTATGGTGTGAGAAGAGGCAGGCACGCAGGCAGCAGACCGGCTGTGGTTTCTATTCAAGGCTAACTTCCGGAATGCGGTCGAGACACGATGTCCGTGACAGTCCATGCGACAGCCGATAGAGGAAAGCGTGACACGGAATTCGACGCCATCCGACGCAAGGTCGCTGTAGATAGCAAGCTATTGTCAACATCAATTTCAGGCATTACCGAGGATCGATCCATATTCTTTTGAAAGTCGCGATACCAATGAGCCCCGGTAAGCTTTGGGCAGCGAATCGGAAACGGTCGAGTTAGATTCTCGACGAGAGCGCGGCAGGGGGAAGCGGACTTACGGAAACCTGCCTGCCGGCGAAATTTATCTGTATCCAGCCCGCTCTGCATGATGGGAATTCGGGAATGATCGATCTTTCTGATCAGGATGCGCCATACTATTCGATGACGTTGATGATGCGGTCGACTGAGGCAATTCTGCGTGAACTATGGTCTGAATGTTAAGCCAGCGAAGCTCGCACAGAGCTCTGGGCATGCGAGT
Organism: Galendromus occidentalis; assembly: GCF_000255335.2. Lineage (NCBI taxonomy): Eukaryota > Metazoa > Arthropoda > Arachnida > Mesostigmata > Phytoseiidae > Galendromus > Galendromus occidentalis. The sequence goes on along the minus strand of NW_003805170.1, from coordinate 133,072 downwards.
TTGCCAATAATCACACATTGTTACGTATGAGATATACGACCTGTCGTAACATCGCTCGAGAGACCCGAGTGGCTAGCAACCATCCGGAATCATTTCGAAGCTGACGGAGGAATACAAGCCGTGCTGCGAGTGCCGCAGGATCGTGATCCTGCTCAATGGGCTCCGAGCACTACGGAGCTATTCGCGATCGATTCGATCAGTCGACGCTACGGAAGTTTCGCTCAAAGTCTCCCTTTGCGGCAACGAGAGTCACCCATTCACCTGATCCCCCGGTCGTTTTGAGCCTAGAAGTCGACAGCGTTTCGGTTTGACTGTTCAGGTAATCCGCAGGGAATCCGGTTTTTGGGAAGTTCGAGCACTACACAGAAATCTAAGCGGAACTGATCCATTCAGCACTGCGTCGATCTCGAGTTTCCTCTACGACTGAGCCGAATAATTATGGAAGGGGTCCAGCCTTTGATTCGAAAGTCTCGGGTCGAATCGACTTCTGGAAGTTGGTGAGGATTCATTCGCTCACCGCGATCCGCGCCGCATATGATGACTAGATGATCTAATGCCCCCGCCGCGTGAAGTCTCTCTTAACGCAGTGAATGTCAACAGGCTAGCAAGTAGGATAAGAGAATAATGAGTAGGGACCGTCAATGATTGCAGCGGCCGCTCTGGGAGCAGGCTTCGTCGACGAGGTCGCAAAGCTACCGGGACCATAGACTATTCGTTCGGTCGTCTGAACACTGAATGATAACCCTCAATGATGAATCCGTGCGGCTCTCACTTGAAAAATACGGAATGTTGATTCTGCGATTTGGTTTGAATTATGCGTCTAATCCTGGCGCACAGAAGGCTTCCGTTGAGAATTTATTGTCAAGTACGAGGGAGTCGCAGGGACCGTTTCTCGAACCACCACCCACTACTGATGCGTCTGCTGCAGCAATCTGTCGCCTGTTTGTCCTTGACGTTCGCGAGCGCCATAGCAATTTCCAAATCATTAACGTCGTCCGTCGGTGGAAATCTTCTCATTGCTGGGCGGCTTGAGCCCCGGAACCGGCTTCTGTCTGCTCGGGCTCGAGCGGCGAAGGACCGAATTCGACAGATCGCGCAGCGAGAACTCCGATGTGAGAGGGTGTCGACAAACAATCGATGCCGATTCGAAGAACATCATTCTACCCGAATCATTCCAAAGCTCTACTCGAGTTGTCGCCGAATGGCGTGATAGTAAGTGCTGTCCACTCCGAGAATCGGGAGGTTCGAATGTCTATCTGGATTCTGAAATTCCATCGACGAGACATGACATGACGCCGTTGAAATCATACTCAATGAGTCGGAACGTCCAAGTCGCGGAATGGCACAAAAAGCAGCGAAGGTTTTTTGGCACAAAAAACTGACGACAGAAATAAAGTCGTTGTTCCTCTGTAAGAAGCGGAGGGGATAGATCGAGCGGTTTCACCCGCATCGGAAGCATCTGAGGCGATCTCACATTTGATCTCGACCCAAACTCTTAATGAGGTTCCGAGAAAAAAAGGGCGGTGGAGAGTCTCTGGGTAATCGGAGAGCGCTCCCCGGACCCTGCTCAAACCTCAACGCGGGAACCAGGAGGTTGAGGGCCGGTGAGTCGGACATTAGTTTCCGATCGGCGATGGCTCGTGGAATGACCATGATGTCCCGAAGAACGCGAAGCTCACGAAGGATTTTCGGTGTCGGTGGGAAATCGAATCGGCGCTTTCAATCAAAGCGGCAAAGCCCTAGCAAACCTGGTCGGTAGTTGACTCTACCTCCAACTTCTAAGTTGGAAGAATGTAGGAGGGGAAAAGAGCAGTCCCGGGAATTAATTTCCGCTCACGAGGATACAGTCTCTACTATCTCAAAGTCCCATGAAGATTGAAGTAGGAGGAGAGAAAACAATGAGCGGGCCGTAAAAATCGGCTCCCACACGTGAATCCCATTAAAGTTCTCCCGTAGGTTTAAAATGCTTCTTCTCCTCGCTGTTCGTGAACTCCGGAGCTGTCACTCATTTCCATCATCGCAACACTGAACAGAATCGTAATGGATGGATTCAATTCGACTATGATCCCGTTAAATGGATCGTGTGGGAAGATTAGCTCCGGCATTCTGAAGATCAGCTCCAGCGAATATCTCACGGAATGTGATTCCACTTTTCCGCGCTTCGTTTCGGCTGTTCTGTTTTCGGTATCCCTTCGGTCTGCTCTCCCTCGCATCGTGTTCTCTTTTGTTTCCAAGTACGCCGGATCGCCGGAGCAACATGCAGCTCCACGGACAGATGCCGAAACCTCCGTGATGGAAAGTCGTCAGCTCGGTGCAGAAGACCAAAAAGCGAAAACCTCTTGTCGCGAGACGTTGACGTTAATCGAGTTCCACTCGGTGTAAGAGTTTTCCGAAGATTTTTTCCTCCCCGGCCTTGGGCGGAACCCTCCGTCTCATGGCAGGTACCGCGAGTGTCCATCGGATGCTTCGCCCCATCGCTTTCGGTCGATTCGTTCGCGGAATTCCAACCCACCGATCTGCCGAATCGGAGGTGACAGAAACTCTGAAATAGGTCGAAGACCAAGCTCGGTGCCAGAAAGCAAACGAGGCGAGCTCCCTTAAGATCCCCAGCCACGATCCGCAGGGATATTTCCATTCGGCCGCGGGTTTGGAGGCAGGAACAACGTCTGATGCAGTCTTGAAAGAATTATTCCCGGCTTCGCAAACCCTATGAAAAACACCGCCCAAATGCGTATGCAAATCTCACTGAAAACCACGGTTTGTGCCGTTTCCCCCTCTCGTTGGCTCACGTCTTCGGTGGCGGCGGCGGTGGGTTCTCGCGTTAGTCCGATCGTAATTCGTGGGAACTTGTCGAGCTCATAAATTTGCGGCCATCTCACAATCGGAAAGTCTGGAGATAGAATGTTCCCTTCCCAGTATTGGCTGAGCTGGGAGTCGGCGACACCGCCACCGATCCACGTTCCCCGCTTTTCCAGGGGGCTATTGTCTCGTTGTGGCGACTGACAGTGATCTACTGAGGCATAGCTATTCAAAGCCAATATGATTGACAGCGATCTGTTAGGTCAGTTGGCAGTCGGGCGGAGAGCCCGTTAGCAGACGCTGATGACGTTATTCGAATAGAATCTAAAATACAAAGCCCCCCATTGTCTTCGACGATTCCCTTGGTTTTCACACTTCACGCCCATTCGACGGTCCGTTCGTGGAGAGAGACGTGTTTCAATCATTGTGCCATCACTGTCGATTTCCTCGCGATCGTCATCAACAAGATGATCGTAATCTCGATTTCACCGTTCAGATCTTTGTTCGGCAACGTTTTCGATCATGTCAATTCAACGTAGCAGCAGGTGGGATCTTTAGACTCGTTCTCACGTGGCATGAATGGAAACATTAAGGTGTGTGGCCGGCACTTACACTCTGGAAATAAAACTGAGAGGCTGGCTGGAGAGGCTCGAACAGTGAATTTAACAGTGTTCCGTTCGGAAACTTCCCTCCGGCGGCACAGCGAGGGCTCCATTGTTGTATGCGTGTTGTCGCGACGGACGACGCCTGCGTATCGGGAATGTCCCGATATTTTTAGACGATTCAAACACGTTACATGATCTGCTCGACGCTCGCAGGCGTCTCCGCTCCGTGAATGACGCATAGATTTCAAGGGAAGGTTTCCTGTCCGATCCCGAGATAAATGCAGCACCCGAGTCTCTCGCTTTCGGAGCCCTGCGTGTCTTCTGATTTCAGCGCTAGACTTCGTGCCGCGCCTGATCCGTTTATTCCGCCGCACAGGAGAGACTTCGAAAGCGAGCTTCCACCACTCGCCTAGGGTGGTTGAAGAACGATGCTCTCTCTTCTGTTAAATACGACTCCTCAATTAGCACATTAGCAGCAACGTTAGCGAAGCTCAAAATCGTCGTCCTCTCTCTGGAACGATGCTGACCACGATTCTGAAAAACAGGTCAAGCATAACCGCGTAAGTCGTCGAAAGATAAATTTCGTTTCTTCTTTCTTCTTGTTTTCCTTCCTCGCTAAGTGCCTCCGTTCCGACTCCGTGTTGCGCGGACGTGCATCCGTTCGACCAATTGATCAGCTCCAAACACATCTGACGACGACGCAACTGACTCGTTGTAGGCGCCACGAACGGGGAAATTGCGCACTACCAGCGTGAAAGAAATAATTACACCGATTTTCCTAGCGGAGCGGCGAATTTTCTCTTTTAAATCATTTCTTTCGTTGTAGTCGGGGGAATCATTCATCCAAACGAAAGGGATGGTCTAGGCAACTACTGAGTGCCTTGCTGGGCGGAGATGATTCTCTCTCTTGAGTGCAGTGATACCTCGGTCTTCGCTAGATTCAAATGCAATCGGGAGCTTGAGATCGAATCGACCGGCGAGCCTGGAAAGCGAAGTCAGAACATCGAATAGGTGCCCACGAAAAGGGATCTACATCATGAGCTCTTGATGATAGCACTGAAGCATCCATTGAAAGTTTCCGAGATGATTTTGCAGATTTATCGTATCGAACCCTATACTGACTGCATGCCTGCTAGATTGAACACGAGGATTAGAATAACTCCTCTGAGTCGCCCGTTAACCCTGATGCACTCCGAGCACATCGAGCGAACGGATTTCAGGCGAGGGATCGGGACCCCGGAGAAGGGATTCTTCGAGACTTTCTCTCCGGGCTATGCCGAGCGTGCTCACGCGTACGGTCTCTTCCTTCTTGTTTCGCTTGGTAGGGAAAACACGAGGACAAGCATATCGATGTCTCGTTCAGATAGAGGATCGGGAATCGGTTCCCGACAAACTATCTCGGTATCATGCCCACGAGACACAAGAAATTCTTGATTGTAAGGGAGGAGAATCAAGGTGAGCTACTTCTATCTATGAGTTCCACGTTCATTTTTGACGAGTCCCCCCGTATGTGTACATGTGAGTATCTAAGTTCCTTCACCGAATAATGAGGTCTGACTTACGGATCGCTCCTTTCGGTCCACCCCGCTTTTTGATAGCCATGCCCGAACGAAGCCGAATGCTCGTAGTTCTCTTGTCTTCTTTTTCGAGAATCGTGTCTCAATTCGTGTTTAGGTCGGACAGATGCGTCACGACCGAAAAGTCTTCCTCATCGATGTAAAAAACGTTTTCTAACTTCTCCCCATTCTTTCCTAGCTTGACCGCGGGACCGGGAAAGGATTATCTTCCCGGAGGAGAGGGATTTTCAGTCCTGAATGAAAAAGAACTGGTGCCGGTATGGCTCAGGATCTCATACTGTCCCCGCGATTTCCGACGGGGTATCATGCTTTCTGTTGGTCGGTTCCAAGGGTCTCATGGCTATCCACAGAAACGAGAGACAATTTTTCGAAGTGATCGATCGCGAGGGTGGAGCAACTCGAGATTTTGACTGAAAAACGCTCATACCAGGATAGCTCCGGTTCTCAGGGCCGCGGAATGTTGACCGGGTCTGGATGCCGCGGCCCTCTTACGCTTTGCCGTCGCCGATCAGTAATCACTACCTTCCTTTCTCACTCTCTTCCTGCGTCTGGTTTTTCTCATCCGCGTTGCTTCTCTTCTCGAAATCGCCGTCGCATTGGGCCGAAAACGCGCTAATGACTGAATCAGCTTCGAATCAACTTCGAAACCGGCGCGACTCGGCCAAAGAAGTAGCGGCTCTCAAAGCTTTATACATAGCTCGATGATATTGCAGCCGAGTCGAGAACACGCACTCGGCTCGTCAGCTGCAAGTGCCGATCATGTTTGCGCGTCTAGTACAGCTTCATGGATCACATCAAACCTCGCCAGGTTGTGAATTTCCTCGCAGCTGACCGCCGGTTTGGAGTAGAGGTCTGGCGCCCTGAAGCCGTTTCGGCGCGGGGCCGACGAACGCTCCGAGTTCCCTCCGAACTCAGATCAATTGACCAAATCATTACCGGGAATCGCGTCAATTTTTTTCGGTCTTGAATGCGTGCGTCTCTACTACGATAAAACATTCCCTTCTCAAGGGTGGCAAGAAAGCCCTGTATCTGAAGGGAACCCCAGGAATCAATGGTGATTGAGCTTCGAATCGATGACGCGACTTCAACTTGACGGTGCGCCATCCGAATCCAATCTCGAGCCGGCAGGTATTCATTTACCACTCCAGATGTCGCCCACGATTGAGGGGAATCGGGAGAGAAAGAGAGCTCCTCATGGATCTGAGTCTGGCTTCAATGAAGCGTTGACCCGGATTGTTGTCTGAATTTCAGAGTTTCCTCAGCCCGGCTCGGCGTCCACTTCCCCTCTTTGTCTCATCGTCGCTACTCAGCAACGGAATCATCCGAAAAAGATCGCTAAGCTTCGCTAAATCGTCGGAGGTTTTTTTTCTGAATTGTCGCTAAAACCACCGCCGCGGTCGGCCCATTTATGCTCCTATTGTGCGCAGCCATTACCGCGCAGAACCAACGAAGAAGGAGCACGAGAAGAATGAGTGGAGTAAGCTAGCTTTATCATATTACATAATCTAAAGCGGGAGCTGCTAAGAGCATCGCCTTCCGAGTCATATGAGTACGACGAAATACACGGAAGAGAGATTCTCTATGTAATTGAATTTATTCACTCTCTCTATATTTTTGTCATTCTTTCTGTTTGGGAATCATCATTTGAAATTCTCTATTCTTCCCGAGGAAGAGCGAGGGACATATTCCTTATACCTCTCTTTCTTCTCTCGGTGTAGAATATCATAAGTTAATCAGCACGGCAGCGGACATTGGGATACGAGATGATTATACGGGACCGTAGACTGAGAGTCAGCGGTCAGTCTTCGGCGGTCGGATAATCACGAGTTGTTTTCTGCCAGTGGTCGTTGTCTACTTCCATGCATCATCAGTTGGTTCGACTCCCCATCTAAAAGTTCTCTTCCAACCAGTCATCAATCGATCCATCAAGTGGGGTTGCTAATCAGCGTATCGAGTGATTACGCTGATCTGTTCAGTGACCCGCGATGTGTCTGACGTACAATGAGACACAGATATTGGCACAATCAGCGAGGAACACGTCTTCGTCTCGGAATATGGTGACGGATGTGTACACGACTTCCGCCCATCACACAATCTCCTCCCCGTGCCCGATTCGCCGCAGCGATTCAGTGCCCACATATCCCGAGTGGCCTGTATGCTTCATGTGTTCATTCATGTTTGATATGAATTATCTTCAGGTCTCCGAAGGGTCCCAATCTACTCTCGCTGCTAGTGTGATATTTGTCGGCTAGAAGCATTTCGTATTCCCTTGTCGGTGGAATCTTTTGCTTAGGAGGGACAACGTTCGCTCCCTGGCCTCCACGTACGCCCATGAAGAGGGAGCCGATAGCGACGTCAGCGCAGTTTCTGTATGTTTCCTGAGGTCCGCATCCTGTCGCTTGACTTCCGTCTTCGCAGGTGCCCCAGTTGTTGGCGGACCTGAAACGATCATGAATTTTATGAAAGTCCGATTCGGGAGCCAACTGAATGTCCACGACTGCTACCCGGAGTTTCACGGACTTTCGTTGTATGATATATATTTTCCTTCAAATGGGTAGGTACTTCGAGCGATCAGATCGGCACGTTTAGCTCAAGAACTTGTCACGTATCGGAATATCGTGAACGAGACTTCCAACGGGGGGGTCATTCCGCTCCACTGGCAGAAGGGTGCGGCAGGTTTGGACCGATTGTTTCCCCTGAACAATACCAACGGTTTGTTGACGCCAACCAACCGAACGAAACGATAGTGAGGAGCCAGAAGATCTTCAGTCCATAACAAAACGTGCACACCGAGAGGCCACCTCACCGATCGGTTTGTTCCGCCGAAAATGGTCGATTTTCATAGGAGCGATTCCACTTCATCGATTTGTTTCAGAGCTTTCGCGGCGCCGCTCCGTGATTTGGGTGCTCCGAGAGAGTGGGGAAATAATCTCGATGCTGTTGGGAACCTGTATTCTATGGATCGTCGCGGAGCATCCAAATTCGAGAGTCTACGGAATCTAATTCGTGGATTCGATTCACTACGTTCGTTCATCGAGGGAAGCATAGCGAACGCGGAATGAGTCGTGCTTCAACCGTCTTCAGAACATCCGCTGAGGGCCGCTGAAGTGTTTCCGTGGAATTCCAAAAACGTATTGGCTGCGGCGTGTGCTCGAGCTTCCAAGCGAGACGCTTTCCCGTGTCAGGATTAGGGAAAACTCGACGTGCGATGCCCTGGATTAATCCGGAGAAATCCCTCACTGGAGGGCCGCACAGATTGGACAAGACCTGTAGTATCGAGGTGACACAGATCGGTGAGCATTTCATTCCGCCGATACAAAGCAGAAAACGCGATATAAAATCGCAGAATTTTCGGGCAAAAACTGTGTCGCGCGAGTGGGAGATAAGTGGGCGCTGATAAGTCCGATAAGGGCGGTTTTCCCACGGAGAGGAGAGCTCCAACGGATTTGTGAGGATGTATCAATGAATGAAGGTAAGGATGGACCAGGCCCTTGGAAATCAAATCGTCGCAAAATCTCGGGCTCAACCAAAAATTAGATGTAGTACGCCATTTGGATCGTGGAGTCCTTTTGCAACGTCCCATGTTCCACTTGTATCCTTCCGCTTGGGAACAACGAATCGGAAGACAATGACTGAAGATGAGAATCAGAGATAATTTCCCCCCGTCGAAGGCACCGTCCGAAGCTGCAGGGCGAAACGCCCTAAAAACGTCAAATATCAGAAGGTACGACCGGCTGAAGTAACGGCAAAGACAGGATGTCTCGAGCCGAGAAGACGAGACGTGCGTCCGCAAAATGAGATAGGCCTCTGACCAGCCGCATCAACAATTCTACGGACATTGAGCTGTGCGACCACCTTGTCATATACGAACTCACTCTTTCACTCTGTCAGACGAAACACATGATAATCTCATAACCGAAAGTAGGTACCTCTATTATGAGCTAAAACGAGCTCGAACCCCCGGTGATTCCTCAATCATCGCATCTCAATCCTGTTTCGATCTTTGACGTGGAGTCGATGATTCTTCGATCTCCCAGATCACCGGATTACCAGATCTCCCACGTCTGTGAGGATCCCAGTTTTCGCTGAGGAGATCTCCCTGCATCGCTCGATAAGACGGAACAGATGATACCCGATAATTTCTCTCTTGCTATCCACCGTCGAGTAACGCGTGGGAATTATGGACCAGCGCGTGCCAAGAATCGGAAATCCGATGCATAGTGCCTGGCTCATAATCCTCATATTATAGTCAATTGAACGAAGAGCCTCGCTGCGCCATCGGAAGTCGCCGAATGAATGAAAAGGGAGGGACCGAATGAGATTCCCAGTCGCGTAAAGATCACAGGGGAAAATGAGAATCACAATGTGAGAGAGGAGATCATGGTTAACAATGAAGAACACAATCAAAGCCAAGCCCTCGACCGATGACCACCGCGGCTGCGGGGGAGGAGTCCGATCATTGATTACCGTGCGCTCATTTCCATCATCAGGCTATCATTGTGCCCAAGCGCGTCGTGGTAATCCTACTCGATGGTCAGCCGATGTATCAATGAACGTGTCTGAATGGCACCGCTGCCATCGGACAGGAGTGGTTCTGTAGACACGGAATCGAGCAGAGGCGAACGTCAACCTCCGACGCGGCGAAGAGACGGAGATAGACCTTCGGAGAAAAACAGAACGGAATTCGGATCTCTCAACAGAATATTTGAGCCCCCCAGATCAGAAGGAATCAGTTTCGGACGAACTTCGGGCATGAAGAATATTCCGGAACTTCAGGTCGACCTGGAGCGAGCGGCATGAGCCGACTCTAGAACAAAGCGAAAGCCAACCACATCCACTAAGTGGCCTCAGCTGAGTGGATCCGGGCCTAGCGGGGCAGAGCCGGTAACTGACCCCGAATATCAGCGCATTGTTAGAAATTAAGCGGAAAACTTGCAGGAAGCTCGTGAGCTGGAAGCGAAGATAGAAGCGGGCCGCAGAGAAGAGCCGAGTGGAAAACGGCTCTTTGACGGAAGAGTCGTTGACGATACAAGCAAGACTCGCGCATGTCCAAGCGAGTTTGGCTGAATATGGCAATAGAAGTTCCACGATTCAGAGTTGAAAGGATCGGCTGGTGGGCAGTTCGGTTTGATGAAAGGACTTGAATCCACAAAACTTGACTCAAACAGAGTCAGGGAAAAGGAGGGAGAAGAGCTAGACGAAGAATATGAACGATTATGGAAACCTCTTCACTTTCTTTGTCGATGGAATTCCGAACGTGATGATGGATCCGAATGAGGGGACGAGCTACATCCGCCGTAACTTTTGGAAACTGCTGGAGCTACGCTATTATGACCCTCAACAGGGGGACTGGGAGATCCCCTTGATGGGCTCGAGGTATGCAGAGACTCTCCCGACCCACTATAGTCCTGGTCTCTGAACTTCTGATCGTATTTTGAAAGGAAACTCCAACTTCCCCAAAAAGGGAGTTTTTTTCGAAGCCCTCTGCGATGTGGTCAGAACAGCAGAGAGATTTCGAAGATGAATTCGTCTCAGTAGGAGCCCTCGCTCGGGCGGCAAATCATGTTCGATGCAGGCTCTCTGAGCTCCGCTTCTCAATGAGTACAAACTTCGCTGCACAAGCCAGGGATTTTTCGCGGATCAGGCATTCGCATAGGAAGTCAAAGGAACACCGTCGCTCCGTGTAGAAAATTCCAACTTAAACGTTCAAACAAGCCGGCATTCTCGTGAATAGCCAAACACTCTGAATGGAACGCTCGCGGCCAACGAATCCGACCCGAGCGGTCATCGCAGATTCACGACGAGACTTTAAAGTCGCTGTACTTGTTCTAAATAATGAAAACTGCAGTTTCGGCGAGGACCGGATGCACGATAGCCTAACCAGGTCTCTGAGGAGCGGTTTCTGCGACGTACGCGAGAGAGTCCGGGTCGTCGGAATTCCCAACACTGAGTTCCTCGTCATGCGTTAAACGCCAGGAGCGAACCCAGAAAACCGATTGCGTTACCGATGATGGGGCGAACGACCGCCACGTTCGCTCGCTCGCTCTCTCATTCCGTCTGTTCGTAACTTCTGATCATTCCCATCTTCACTCATTACAGCTTCTACAGTCATTCTCTTGGTATCGTTCTTAAGCATGCTGCGGCTTCCCGCGCTCAATGCTCAGAATGCGAAAACAAGCGCTTATATAAGCTGACACAATAGATCTTACCTCCAATGCCATCGGAGGATGCATTTTGTGCAGGTGACCCCTTTCGGGAGCGTGGCAGCCAAGTAGAATAATCCCTTCCGATCGCTCTTCAGTCGATATCGCAGGTTATCTTCCTCCACGAAAATCTCAGTGGAATTCAGGGACTTCACCCTGAGGTTTGTGAAGCAGTCGTCGGTTTCGGGAGTACTGTCGTTGCGCGGACAGAGGGCGAACTCGAAGTATCCTGTGAACGAAATCATCGTATATTGAATAAGTCCTCAGCGACCTTCACTCCCACCAATTTCGGCTACAGCAGGCGGACATCGCCGTTATCAGTCGAGCGGTTCACATTGAATCTGGGTAGTTTCAACACGACTTTGACCACGGCCGGAAGAAAGAGGAGGGATAGAAGTAGAATTATAAAGTTCACGCAAACAAAGAGACCGAGCGGATTTGCGGGAACTTCCTCACGCCATCTTTCACATCGCGGATGAGCAGCCCCTTGAGCTCCACCGAACTAACATTGTGCTTCTCGAAACAATCACGAAGCTAAGCGACGGCTCTGGCGGTTAATTACGAAAACCGACAGTCATTCTAATCCACTCTCAGTATCAGGTAGTATTCTTCCGCTATGTGTTAGCATTGCTTAGCTTGGGAGTATGACTTATCGCCGTGGCGAATTTCGTTACCGCTCCGGCGAATTCTCCCGTGATTTTCTACTGATACAACCACTATGTCCGGTCCACAGCCCCATTGAACAAGATAAACCCTCCGACCACGGGGCGGAGCACCCCGGATACCATTCGAGGATCGAGAGGCTAGATTTTCAATCTAGCAAAAGTCAAAGTTCATTTGCGCATTCTTTGATTGATAGATGGTTCCCCCCGATTAAGATATTTTGGATAATAATTTTCCCTCTTCGCTTTCACTGCTCCAACGGAACTAGATGCGATTTCCATAATGATGCTCGCGCTGCGGCGTCGTCGGCGCCTCTGGCGGCATCCCGCGGCACTCGAACAGTCCTTCGTCCCCGATCATCCCGATTATTCTCCTTCTCATTGTGAGTCCGAAATTCCTTCTAGAAGCTATCGGCAGATTCGAATGAGGCATTCCACTCGCTCGTCTGCTGAAGAACGGAAGAGCTCGGTCTGTGACTCCCGTGATTTCTGACGGCCACCAAAAGCCGAAGCTATAATGTGATCACGATCGCGGTCAAAAGAACACAGTCGCTAGGTGCTTGCGATTATTGATGAGCCTGAGCAGACTCTCTCCCCAGCTCATCTCTTCAATCACGGCTCCAGTGCGGCTATCGCGGCGGAAAGCGTACCGGTCATGCTACACGAGGGGTCACACTTGCGTGGAAGGATTTCACGATTTTTTGACACTTCGCGGCGGTAAGGGGGGCGAATTCTGCCATTCTCGATTGCAGCCTTCCATTGCCATGTATCTGCTAGCGAATGTCGGGAAAAAACGAGAAGACAAAGTTTCACTTACCGAGATGGTTGGCGACTACGTCGACGATCAGGACGACGTCTTCTCCGGGCGAGTAAGTCCTCACGGTGAGGTTCCTATCATAGAGCGATCCAGTCTCATGTCGTCGAGGTCGTTTCTCTGAATAACTATCCCCGCAAACGCCGCATTTGCCTTGGTTGTCCGTCCACTGAACCTGGAATCAATCACTCGATAAATGATCCGTGAGGTCGCTCCTTAGCATCTAATCGCAGCTCCCTCACTGCGGTAAAAAGAAGCCGCTCCGCGGCTATTTTCTGATATACTATCCGCAGTCAATAGTCGATCTAAGGAAGACATCGCCAGTCTCCGCCTCAGTCGCCTACTAGATGGATATCATCAACGTGTCATCAGGCGCTCGTCTATCCGTAATTGCCGTAACTAGCGCGAAAAACGGAACATCATCAGCTTGTGGTTCAATGTTAATCAAGTCCGAATCGAGGAGAGCTCCTCGGGCCCGTCAATTTTCGCGTCTAGTTTTTCGCGTCTCATTCGAAAGCACTTCTTAGAGTCTCCAAGCTCCAGGCAAAAGAAGTTCTTTTGTTTTTTTTTCTTCGTTATTAGCGAAACAACGGCACCTTCCGGTTGCTCTTATGTTCTTCGGGTGAAGATTCGGGCGCAACAAGGCCGTAATCGTCTGGATGAGGGTTGGAAGATAATTGAGAGGGATAGAGCGGGAAGACAGTGGTGACCCGCATTCGACTGAGATGTGCTTTGTCTTATGATGGTCTGGTCTATTTTTCAATCCAGGAACCCAGGACGCTCCAAATCGCTCGGTTTTGAAAAAAAATCCAATTGACGATGTCTGCGAGAGATTCCACGAAATGATTCTATCCGAGAAGAGGAAAGAATACTCCGAACCGTTCTCTGCCGAGAGGGAATATACATACGTTGTCTCGCGAGCATTTATATTGAGTGTGCGCTATCCGAAACTGTGAGAGTTCCATTTCATACTTGAAAATTTTGGTCTGAACGAGATCGTTCGCCACGGTCCTCGGGCGACGACTCCTGCCGGAGCTTTCGATAGCCCGAAGGATGAAAACAGCGTCACCGGTAGAAAATAAGTTCGGCAGGACCCTTGTCACTTCAACGCGCGCACGCTTATGGGAAATCGAACGTGAAACTGGACCTTCCATCAAAACTTTTTCCAACACAGCTCCAGGAGGCGGATTCGTAAATCGGATCGACAGTTCGAATAGACACGGGAAAAGGGGAGAAGAAGTGAATAGGAGACATAGAAGAATAGAAACCAAAAACAAGAGGCAGCTCCGAATTCCGTCAGCTGCCAAACTGGTTCAATTTCCCCATCTCCATCTTGTGGAAAGTGGGCGTGTGCTGGGACCCGGGATCGATACCTCAGGAGATTCGCTCGCAAGCCTTGCGTATTTGGATCTTGCCGACGCTCGTTTGACCAACTACGTACACGTAACGACTTCTGTGACCCGCGAAAAAATGAGCGTCGACGCCCCGGACTTGTCTTCGGTGATCTGCTACCGCAAGAAAAAAGAAATCTGTGCAGGTTCAGAGGCTCCACCTGACGTTCCTACGCCATGCTCGTCCCTTGATTCAGGAAGGAGCTGGAGTCGCGAGGAATGCCATCGATTCCTGAGGAAAGGCTCGATGAGTGGATTTCGATGAACCGCGACACCGCGATCGGAGTTTCCCCGGGCCGACCGATTTCCTGTGGATTCTGAGCTATTCGGAGCTCAACATGATATGCATCGGGTATCTACAATTTGACATCGCTCTCACGGAGGCTCGCGAGACGAGTCATAGGAAAGTCGCAGATTCGGTATGCGAGCTATGGATAAGCTCAGCGGCAGACTAGAGTACAGAGTACCGATCAAAACTAAAACAGGCATTATGACGAATTCTTGGTCCCCCACAATGAGCTAAGGTCAGCCGTCGCTTCGGCTCAACGACGACATTCTCACCTATCGGTACCGTCTGAATTACGCAAGGGCTCGATCACAAAAGCTCACGATTCACGATATTGGTTTCCCCAAACCCTAGACTCTCCTCATGGTGGTCCGGGCACTCGCGGAACCGACGTGCATTCAACTGTACCTACCGGTTCCGCATACGTCGGGGAGCGTGGCTTTTTTCAAGAAAAGAGAGGCAAGTCGTGGAAAAGACGATTCCACTGGAACAGAACAAAAAGAGCGAAGCCCAGTGATCAACGATCGACATTCGTTTGGTGTGGCCGTTTACTTTAATGCAGAAAGTACATTGTCCGATGAAGCCTGCATTCATCACCCGTCGTCGTATGGAGGAGCCGGTCGAGCAAGCGAAGATTCAGTTCGGAAGATGCTGCCAATCAAACTCGTCGTTTGGTAAACACCATATCTTCCGACGCATCAGTCAAGCTTAAAAAATCGCTGCGTGCTTCTTCTCCTCCTCTTATGACTCTTCGTGTCCCCTTGTAGGGCAGCTGATTCGCTTTTTTCAACTCGGACCGCTCCGATCGGGACAGAATCAAAGCCGAGCCACCGATGGCAGCCAGACCGAGGTCGGAACTTCAGGGACGGAACCTCGTCCCGTAGCGGCCGAAAAGAGTGCGAGAAGGTCCAAGCTCCCAGGAGTTCCCACTGGTTCCCTGCTCCCAATACTTCGTTGCCTTAGCCGAACTCGATCGCGTGTCCTAAGTTCTGTTGGATTTTCTGAGAGAGCTGGCGAGCGGGCGGGTGGATGAATGAATGAATGAATGAATGACTCGCCGGCCGGGGAAGGCCAAGCGTCGCGTCGTCGACGTCCACCGACCGGCGTTACGTTGAATGTGTGACGTCGAGTGTGGTTCCGCAGTCGGACAGTCACGTGGCCGCTCCGGCATCCTTTGTGCGTTCCGTGAGCTTAGCGTTGGAGTCGAACCACCGCGTATGTCGCCAATGGAGATAAAATCGAAGCTTGTGGGGACTGAAACTCTTCCGCGAAGAGCTCGAGCATATCACTAGAAGTTCCATCGAACGATGAACCGAGATTTCATAAATTAATGGATAGCACATAGCGATGTCATCCGTTGATGGATTGATTGATGGATAGATGGATGGATTTGCTTTCGGATAATCGCAAGGAGCGCAGCAGGGCCCTTGGTGGGTACGTGTGGTGATGGTTTGACGGACAGATCAAGCGACGGGATGATAAAAACGTGAAACTTCTGATAGATGAATTGATGGCTTTCTCGGTGCTCCGACTATTGCAGATCGGCGGAAATCAATCGGATGTTCTTTCGGACAGGGGTTCGTTCGACGCGCCAAACAGTACCATCACGTCAAGTCTAGCCTCGCGATCCACGAGACGACAGTCGCACGGAGCAATGCGGCTCATCTCGATTGTCTGCAGCTGTCAGACAAAGTGTTTCCTTGGGCATTCATTATCGATGTCGATCACAAATAATATTCATCACTCGTCGTGTTTCACTACGGTCGAGCGCATCATCGATCGTTCGAGCAGGGATGGCCGTGGTAATTGAAAACCCGAACGCCGAGTACCCGAGAGGGAGAGACGCACAGAAGAAATGCATGGAACATTCTCTCACAGAGAATATCAGATATTTGAACACAGGAATGAGAGAAAGGCTCGCGGATCATTTGACGGATCGCCTACCTTGATTCCACCGCAGAAGAGTTCTGAGTCCTCGAAATTGGCCGGTGCGTTGTATCCGAATCGCCACAGAGTATTCCTCGATGGAGGCTCGATGAGTCTGGCATGACCCCTCACGTCCTCAACACGGCTGAGGAAAACGAGGATGAGCGGAACGGTGCACTTCATTACTGCCCGTTGAATGTGACCGCAGCGACGATCTGTCTGCTTTTCAACCCCTTTCAGAAATTGGGTCTTCGGAAGAAACAGGGTTCGAATGTGTATAGCCGGTTTCCGAATAAAACGCCGCTGACCGAAGAAAGGGGAATTCTAATTACGAATTTGCCTGGGTTTCGCACGCGTATCGGTTCTGGAGCCCTCGTGAAGACCGTGATGTACCATGCCAAAATTATCATATGCTCATTGGGAAAGCATGCTTCATGCGCAAGTCTTTATTCCCGAAAACGATAACATTCGTATTCATCGGATTTCTTTTCTTCGAGTTCACACGTCTCAGAGTCGCACGGCTGAGTTCCCATTTAGACTCAAGAATTTCTGGTGAATTTCAGTCTGGGAGGCAGGGGGGCATCGATTCCACTTCGCTGTACTTTTTCCGGTACTAGCGTACCTCTACGAAGCTCAGTCAATCGCTCGAACTCTCTGAAGTCGAGCCTTGCGGTGGCCATGCCAACGATCGGGAAAAAACATGAATGCGTTAGTAACGCATTCCATTTGTGACATAACAGAAAAATTGCTCTTTGTCGAAAAGCAATACGCTCAGCCCATATTGATTAAGACCACGTCGTCGTTCGCGATCTCTTGTGTGTATGCTGACCTGGTTTCGCTGACGTCGCGTTAACGCCCGCTTTTCCTGGGAGGAGTAGGAAGTGCACCCAACAGGACTCCTCCTGTAGGACGGACACGACATATGTATTTGTTTCAGCTGGTCCGCTGGCAGAGCCGCGGTCACATCATCCTATGTGTGATGCTCTAATATGAAGACAAAAAGTGTCGAGACGTCCAACCGCGAGCCGCTAGATGTCAGCCGTATCTGGGGAGCATTTTTATGGAATGTTTTTCCCCGCCGATGGCTCGTCAACTTCACTTTCGCGTCACTCTCGGAATTCGCTTCGGGAAATTCGAACTGGTTCAGGGCAGGTCGACCGAGCTGACATGTGGAAGAAGTGGGACTGTTGTTCCATTCGATGTTCTCATGAAATATCGGTGAGGAATTGTCAAGTGAGATTCGAATTTGATTTGGCTTGTTTTATTCTGTCGAGGAGGCTCTGGAGTATTCGAGTGTTTCGATCCGGGATCAGACAACCCGGCCTCGAACGATTCTCGTTGACCTCCAAAACTGATTCTCGGAATTCTGGCTGTCGGTCATGAGTGAACTCCGGTGAAGACGAAGCGTAGTTGAAGTTTTGCGTGCCGAGAAGTTCGTTTGCTTGTCAATTCACCATGGCAACTGCCCAAGCGGATGGCAAGGCACCGGGGTCAGAGACAAAAGGGAGAGTTGAACGCCACCCCACCAAGCGTAGATGCTCCCCTGGATCGATCGGTAGACGAATCAATCGACACCCTCCAGACGACAGTCGCGGGTTCACGGGTGACTCAGTCAGACCATAACGTGGACGTTTATTCACAGCGCCACCTGTGGCGAAACGTATAACGTCGGGCCGGGTGCCTCAGAAAACTCTGAAAGTGTGCAGCGGGACCGTCTTCGGTCTTCGGCGCTCCGAAGTTGGAGATTGAGTTTTTGAGCAATTTTCCCGCTCCAATCCTTCCTCTCATCCGGTGTATGGAACGATTTCCGCAAGTTCAAGTCGCTCAGGCCGAGAACCTATCCTCACGCGTATGTACGTCGGACGGATCGAGACGTTCTGCGCGACGCTTTCGGAAGGTCGGTAGGAGGCATTTGCTGGTTGCCATGACGATCCGTTGATCAACACTCAGAACCGTTCTGAAACTGAAGTTGTTTCGAACCGTATTCGAAGCTCATTGTATTTAGTGGAAAATTCAGGGAAAATGCTCCCTTCGTGTCCGTTCTTGCTAGTGCTTCTGACCCTATGTGG
Organism: Galendromus occidentalis; assembly: GCF_000255335.2. Lineage (NCBI taxonomy): Eukaryota > Metazoa > Arthropoda > Arachnida > Mesostigmata > Phytoseiidae > Galendromus > Galendromus occidentalis. Next base: position 114,740 of record NW_003805170.1, on the reverse strand, counting down.
GACCGGTGAGTGAGCTGGTCGAAGAGACTTAGTGATTACTCGCAATGATGTCGACAAGCGTGTCAAGTTGTCAAGCGGCGAGGGGTACCGGTCGGCTGGAGTCCCGATTGCCTTGTGGAGGCTCCAAGGGAGTCAGGCCATCCCTCTCGATCATGAGAAGACCACGACTCAGGACAAACCGGGAGCGTAGATCTGTTTCCGAGCCTCGGAAACTCTTCCGGCCGTAAGGGGGCTCCTCTTGAAGCAGAGAAAATAAGGATGAGAATGAGATGCGTTCCACTTTTCGTGAAAAGCTCTCGGACACTGAGCAGACTCGAGGCTCCTGATGGGGGTTTGCGGCGAGATTTTTGTCTCAGGTTGTGTGCGGCCTGATGATTGACGATAATTTGCAATCACTTCAGTCCGCATTCGCGACATGATGACGTTTTCGCAGAGAGCAACGGGTTCCGTGCACGGGGACCGCACCGGAGACACGAAGGGGAGAACCCGCGGCGCGGAAGGGAAACGGCTGGAAGAAGGGTCCCGCGAAGATGATTCCTGTTTCGAACTTAAGAAACTGAGGAGAATGATCTTTTCCGAAGCTCCGGCCTCATCAGTGTCGAGGAGGCAATTCAGCAGTGTGTTCTTCTTGTCTCCGAATGATCCACAAGAGTCTCCCAGGGTCAGATCCATGCTTCAATATAAGTCGATGAAAATGGGTCGACAGATATACTCGAATATTTGGGGGGCTGATCAGTCGGGGCGAGATCGCTCCACGTGGATTCGATCGTTTGAGGAGTAGGTAAGTCGGAAGGGAAGCCGAATCATCCCGCGCCGATCGTGCGATCGCTACCGTCCAGATTAAGCCCTTACGTTCCTTACCTCACGATTGAACCCGCTATTGGCGAGTGATTTGCCCGAAATTGAGTCGTCGATTGGAACTCATGGACATCTGTTGAGAATTTCGTACAACACGAGCGTGGACAGTTCTTCCAAGGAAGGATCTGAGCCTAGAGTCTCGCTCGTTGGGCGGAAAACTGAGCGCTTGAACCCCTTCGATAAGAGAGTGGTGCAGAACATCCAGAGAGCTAGAATCACCAAAAGCTTGAGAATGAAGCTCGCCGACGAGGTATCGATCGTCGATCATCCGGATTCGAACCGCCTAAGAAATGCTCTATTCGAATTGAAAAAAGATGTGCGCAGCAACGAATTCGCAAGACTACATACAGTATAGTCCGCTAATCGGGACCGCCGGGTGATGGGTCCTACCGTTTTTCCGGGACGAAGTTCGAATCCCCGTTTCACTCCACTGGACCCTCCCGATCCCTCCCAATTCTGATGGAGGGAAAGTTTTAACTCAGTCACACAGAAAAACGAACGTCGCTGTCGGCGTCTGTCTCTCGTGTCCCAGGTCTTGATCCCTTTGAGCAGCGAGACAAGTACCGCGATGACATGCACGATTGCGATTGCACGCAGACCGTGCCAAAGCATGGGTGAATAATCGATGACTGCCCAAGCCAGAAGTTTCGACTCATCATCCGTCTCTATGGGCTCCGCAATGTCCGCTCAAGTTGGGGGGCTCTATGAATGAGGTGTTTTTCCGATTGGAAGGTGCTATCTCCCGAATGGGAACATGGTTCCGAGGAAAATGGGGATGCTACACTTCCTCTGAGCCCCATTTGAAAAATAAATTTATCGATATTCCTGCAATTATTGAATATGAGCGAGATATAGTGATTACCCTCCAGCTACTCGATCATAGAGTGTCAAAGCGGCGAATCTAATTTTTCTCGTTTACCGTTCCAGGCCACAGTATAAAATGCTACGAGTGCAACTCTTATTCAGACCTCTACTGTTCAGAGAACTGGGATCTCAGAGATCTGGCTGAGGAAATACAACCCATAGAATGCGACGAAACATACGAAGCCCAATTCTGCGTCAAAACGACCGGGATGTACCAAGGTGGTAATTGTCTTTTGCTTCGCACGTCTCTCGACTTCTGCTCGAGTCAATCTTCTCAGTTTGTCAATTGCATGAGTTCTCCGTCGATCGCTCCGGATCTGGTGAATCATTTTCAAGCACGAGGAAGTCTTTCGGGTCAGCGAGCGAGGGCTGAGTCTTGTCAGCTCGAAAATATAGATCGGACGGAGACAATTCAAAAAACATGGGAATGTCATTTTCCGCTAAGTGTGGAGGAATAGGAAGCGCTGTAACGCTGACGATTTTCTCTAACGTCCAGGTGAAATTGGTACGCGACGCTTTTGTTCGGCGAAACATCTCGGCAACTACTGCGACTGGAACTCACGACCCGGAGACGTGAATGACCGCGGCGGAAGACGCGAATATCGATCATGCATTTATACTTGTGCAACTGACGCATGCAATGCGTCGACCGAAACTAAGGCATCCTCAATCTTGCTGCTCGTTCCTATTTTGCTGATCGTCTCTCACTTGGCCGCGTCATCATGAGCGTATCGAAGATTAGGTACAAGGATAATATAAGCCCACGGTTCGGAAGGCCTTCCTATTCAGAATGTGTATGTATATAAGGACGCACCTACTGTAAATACCTATCGACGGATAGAGTCTGTCGCTTCTTGGCCGACACGGAGGAAGGCCATCGAAGAAATCCAAGCTTTTAGTGAGCTGTGCCAACGTTCCGAGAACGTGGATGGCGTGAACAACGACTAGCCAGAGTGAGCCCGCCACATGGTCACGCCAATCCAACAAATGCAGATCATGTTAGAAATTAAATTATTCGTAGTTAGACGTGAGCCTCTGGAGAACGTATCATTGGCTGATTGGTTCAGTGTGTACTCGGCTAGCGACGTAAAATGCGTGAGAATGAGTGAATGATGGTGTAAGAGGAGGGAGATTCCGTCAGAAGAGTCGGGGCTCAATGGAGTTCGCTGGGAGTGAGCGAAGCGATTGCGCTGTCGAATCATTTGCGATTCTTAGAGCTGATCCCCTCTTTTATCTAATTTTTCAAATCCGGGTTTATGACAACGATGGATAAGCTATCTACTCATTCCTGCTATGCCGCGATCAGCCCCCTCGGGTAGTTGCTATGCGGACGATCAACCTCATATGGAGAACGGGAACGTCATTCGAACAAAATATTGTTTACAGATTCGATTATCCAAATGACTTTATCAACTGCATTTTGCCTGAGCTCCGAAATACTGAAAAGACAAAATTGCGCCGATACTGACGAATCCCATCTGTCTAGCGCGCTGCGTCACCTCTCCGAAATACAGTTCATCCCTGTAATCCATGAGCCCCCCACTGCCAATGTGAGCTAGCAGCTGAAGATCGCGAAGTTTCCGCGATCCCTCATCATTCGATTCGAAGGAGCTTCAATTTTGCTCCGAGAGCCTTTCCGAAGGCGACTTGACTATGATGCATTTTCATCGGGACTGATGATGGAAGTTATGCTTAGTTCTATGCAAAGTGAATATTCCGAAGAGCTGCTGCGAATCTTGTCATCAAGGATAATAAATCCGTTGTATCAAAGGTCGATTCCTTCAATGAGAGTGAGCGCCCCATCGGTCGATCGGATGACATTCGATTGTTTTGGTCACCCTTGAAATCTAGCGAAGAACCCGAGAGGACTCGTGCGGCTCCGTCGCGCCATCTTGATAATAATGGTTGAAGTCCTGAGTTGAATACAGAATAATTTCGTTACAGCAAACACGCTGGCGAAATATTAGCAGAATACTAGGGAGAATCGCACGTTACAGCAAATATTCTTTCCCTCATAGGGCATACTGTACAGCAACCGGAGCGCGATTCGGAAAGCGCTATGGGAGAGCTTGGTTCTCCAATAATCCCTCTAAAATCCGATATTGAAACGAGTTCTCGTCGTTCACAGAGGACCAATTTTTCCGGAAAAATCTAGACGGTTGACAGCGCGCTGATCACAGCGCTTCGCTAGAATCATGCGAATATGCGTATACCTCACCGACAGCACTGTGCTGGCTCCTTCAGATTCTCTGATAGATACCGCGATCTCCGATATGAAGTATCCTAGCACTAGGGAAACCGAGGATGGTATCGCCGCATTCCCGCCGTACGCTGCGAGCCGCTTTCCCTCCCTCGAACATCGAGAAATCATACAATGTATATACGAAGGGCTTACAATCAGGAGCGGTGAGTCTTCCAGAATACAAACGTTGTCGATGGTCGTGGCATTTCCTTGTCCGACCCTGTGAGGCGTGAGCGACAATCCTAAGGGCGCAGATCTTCAGGGACGCAGAAGATTTAGGAGTTAGGAGTGTCTACGGCAGGTATCCCGCGGCCGAGACATGAGGCCCGCGGACAAGAACCTCTGGCGCAAGTCTCGTACAATGAATTCATTCCTTGTCCAGTAGATGACGCGTCGTCGCGTATGACCTCATCTCCCTGCGCTGCTCCTGATGAGTAGCCGCGAGGTTCGCGTCCGAACTCTTCAAATAAAAGTATTTCTGGCCTCCCTCGGGCTCCTCTGTCACGGCTTCCAGTAACACAGCCTTCGCGGCCTCGGAACTCTTGTTCGCATCACTATCATTCAACCATTTTATCCAAAACAGCACGAGTGGTTCGTCGTCCCGAACGATTCCCGTCGCAGTCCTCGACGCAGATAGCGCGGTCTTTCTACAAGTTCCGATGTTCAACTACGAGGAATATCGGGGAAGGTAAATCTAAAGATTCTCAATCGTCAGCGAGTGGTTCAGAAAAGCCCGAGGGAGGTGGAGAGACGGGAAGCCTGAGCTCCGTGCATTATAAACAGCCAAATCCGCTCAAAGCGGCGGTGAAGATGGAGATCAAGAAGTGCGAACGCATTGCTCAGACGAAGGAGCTCGCCGAGCGCAGCGCAAGCGGGCGACCTCGTCGGATGGGACCGAGACACCGCGCCGAAAAATACGCCGGATCGAGGTGCCGAGCGGAAGGTCTACCCCCGAAAAGAGCGATTCTTGTCCTGACGACGACCGGTGCTAATGCAGCGATTACGATTTGGATGTCCCATTGGAGCGACTCGCTCATTGTAGTCGTCGATTTACGGCGTCATCCCGCATATTCATGAAGCCCGCTCCGTAACGCCGCTGATGAAATCAGTGAGACACGAAATGCTCGAAATCAATTTCTGCCTCAACATACTTGAGCCGACAGATTCAGCCATATGGAGGTAGGGAATCTCATGCTGATTAAGAGCTGCACGGAGGATGAATTTAAGGAGGTTCACACCTCGCCGTTTCTTGGCTAGCGGCTATGCTCAGGGCACGACGTGCCTCATCTCGCTCGGAGCTTTTGCCAGATCAGAACTCGATTCTCCGAATATTGGTTCCTCCACAGAAAAGTAGGATCGCCTAGGAAGATTGTGGGGTCCCTATGAGCGAGTGCCGCTCTCGAGACACGAGAATCTCGACGTTCCGTCCCGGTATCAGATTTTAGGAAACGAAGAAGAATCCTCGGAACGCGTCGTGTTTTATCATACACAGAATAGGATAAGAGAGACATTGGTGCTAGGTGTGGTGGCAGTTCTGCTTCATATTCACGATGAGTTTTACTTCATCTCTATCATCATTATCCGATACGGGGACATCCTCGAAAATTTCTCCGCGAAGAGCTTCTTCTCGCAGGCTCCACATACCCATTTCTGCGGCGCGCCACATCGGTAAAAACAAACGTTGATACGCGGGAAGCGTCTGAATCGAACGATGAGCTCAGAGAAAGGCGCTCTTGCGTCTCAGGAAGAATCGATAGAGCGCGTCCTCAGCAAAGGCCACGGGGGGCATTCGAAGGAGACTCTGAAGAATCAGACGCTGAAGACTTCTCTGGACAGCATTGACTGAATATGACAGCGAGCGTGAGCATGGCGACCACGGCGATAGCGGGAGTCTTAGCTCCGCTGTCCTGAGACCCAGCTTCTGTGACGGTGCTTGTGACATTTTCGCCGCAGACGCCAGTGGATGCAAGGAAGAACCACAGTGTGGCCAATGAATTAATTGACAACATTCGCAATGATTCGTTGTCGATGCAATTTGAGCGCCGGCCTACCTCATCGACAGCGGCGTTTGCTCAGCGGCGGAAAAGTCGTACGTCATATACGCCCGCAATACCCTGCTATCGAATATTAATTGAGGCATAGCAGCACTCCATTTCCCAGCTGCGGGGGAGGGGATTCGGGCATCACCCAGATAGAGAGTCGATCGATAAAATGTCGGTGTTATGTACCGAGACCCGGGGTTGCACCCTGGGGCCGGAGCGCTGGGGAAACAGAGATTGATAACTCGCTCCTTTTCTGAATTTCGAGATCTCCGCGCGGCTGTACCGGCGACCCGTCTGGAGAGATCGGTCGTTGACCTCTGTCGCCGTGTTGATCCAGAGCGGACGGCGCTTCGGTGCCCTCTCTGACGGCGGGAGCTCTCTCCTTTATTTGAATTGGTGCCGGGAAACCGGACTCCATGACTATCTATGATCCCTTAATACATCATTCACTTCTGATTCCGTGTCAGTCGGGCCAATACGCATCACCTCCGGCATTCAAGAAATGGCACGATGGAGCAGATGTGTCGTCATTCGAGGGGTAAATTGTCACTGGACTCCCCGCCGAGCAGCTGGAGCTCTGAGAATTCTGAACTATCGCATCCTGATGGAATTTCTCTATAGGGAGAGGTTTCGTCGTCTACCCCAAGTTCCAGCGCAAAGCTCGGTTGAGACCATGAGAGACATTGTTATCACGTTATCACACATTCACCAACACGGAATCGTTCGGACTCCTCTGTATATTCTAAATCTGTATCTGTATTAGTGAGAAATTGAGCGCCGAAGCAAGAACCACACCGTCGACCCAAGTCAAGTTGAAACCATTCGTCTCCGCGAGGGGCTGCAAGGATTGAACATTTCTAAGAAAATTCGGCAATCAAGAACAGTGGCTGGCTCTGAACCATAAAACGTAGTGGTTCCAACCCACTATCAACTGAATTCCTCTCTGCATTCTCATGATGCTCGTCAGATAGGTTTGGAGGAATAATATTTCGGCACATCTGAATGATTCGTCCGCCACGAAGTCCCCGGAGCACACTAGCGTAGAACGCAGTCCAGATTAGGAGAAGTTCAAGCATAGGTCCGAGATATCCCGGATATATATATTTACCTTCAGGAATTTTTCTCGCGATATCGTCCAACGAGAATGGGCGCCCCGAGCTGAATCCATTACTGCTGCAAATATCGAAGAGCGAACCAAGCAGGTAAAGCTTCCTCAGGGAAAAGTCAGGGAAATCTGTGTCCCCGCGTCTCAAGTTGCTTAGAACATTAGAAGTGATGTTCTGCCGGCATTTCTCGAGATCGAATGAGACTGGATTACTGACGATTCTAACAGAGTACCCAGGGGTATCCATCGTCACGGTAGCATTGCGCGGGAAGCAATGGGACGCCATCCATTGGTCTCTGCCATCGAAGGATATGGGGAATGTGGTCCAGTGTATAATGTGATTGCGCTTGAAGTAGAAATCTTTCTGGAATAAGCAGACGGGGCCGAACGGGGACTCCAAGAGCGACTCACAAGTCTCGGTGATCGACGTGATTCGCAGTCTTTGCTGTTCTGTGAACAGAACACCCGAGGACGATCCAGACCCGCGACTGTTTCGCGCGAGGAGGTTCACAGCTATCCATGTGTAGTAGCCTGACGGATAAGATAAGGCTCCTCTCGAGTCCTCTATTCGCCAGATGACATTTTTGCAACGAAAATGCCTCTTCGAGGGGGGTACTCACTCGTAACTCTGTCGTCAGCCCAGAGGAGGCGAGACGGGAGAAAGGGGGTTCTTCCGAAAAGCTCCGGCGCGTTTTTCACGAGCGCACGCTCACGGTCGTAGCACAGCAGGAGTTCTGTTCGCCCAAGCTCGCTTGCGGGTATCATGGATTCTGCCTCTCTCAAATCGGCACTGCTCGATACGGGAATGCAAACGAGTCATGCTCGAGTGTACGGATGCTACCCAGCGAACATAAACAACCTGCATGAGAACTACAGCGCGATAGGTTCCGGAAAGAACGAACCTCAGGAGTTCGACATCTGCGCCGTCGTCGATCGGTGCCTTGGAAATCTTCGTGACATTCGCGGAGATCTTCTTATCGGCTCTGAGCTTTATGGTGTACAGATAGCATTCTGCCTGCCCGAATTCCACGACCCATATGATGACATATTTCCTGAACAAAAGATGTGTGAGAATACCCCAGACCCTCATCATTGATGATCTTTTGTTATGAGCTTCCTGTATGGGATCCATGAAATATTTTTCACACGATACGATCATACATAATTGATCATAAAGGTCGAAATTCCGCCGAATCCAAGGCGAAAGGATCATCATGAGTTCCGCCTGAACGATACAGCTGCTCACGAGGTGAAGCTGGAAGACTCACGTGGTGAATTTGAAGGGGGATATGGATTCCAAGAATATGAAGATAACGGCAGCTGTCACGATCAGAATGATTATGATTAGCAGCACGAAGACGGCACCAGCCCAAGCCGCCGAGGCCTCACGCACCACAAAGGTGGTGGTCCTAGGCTAGAATATTTCCTGGTCATGAATCATGACGTCTTTCAGTAAGAGTTCGGGTTCGGATCTCCGATACGAAAGCGAATGTACATATTATTCATGGTCCGTCACAGAGTACGCTAGGCTGACCCAGGTTCGCTCCCGAATCGACGAGCATTCATCAGTGTCTTTTCCAGTTTCCGCCCATGAAAGAACTGTCGTCGCACCAAATTCCGAGGCGCTGTCTTCTGCACCGCCTGGCTTCATTGTTCCTCGTTAGAGAGCGACGGACGGAACCCTCGAGACCCGGGACAATCTCAGCGAGTGTCTGAGATTCCTCGCGGCGCCCCACCTCAATGTCGCTTTCTTTGGGGTGGGAAGGTTGGAATCTTCTCGAGAGGAGAGGTCGAACTCCTCGACTTCTGAATTCTATGACTCTTACCTTACCGAGTGGAAGCCTGATACCAGATGACATGGCCTATGTTCATATCCCTACGACACTACCCTGCACAACGCATGGAGCTTCCGGGAGCTTCATACATCATGGTTCATGGTCAAGACGAAGCATCGCAGAGGGGAACTTCTGCCCGAAAGCAAATGAAGAACAACAGCCCCAGCTCACGATTTGAGCGGAAGGTGGACAGTCTCATTGTCGTGGGAGACATCCATGACGAAACGTCCCCGCTCAATCGATCGCATCAGAATGAAGAAACCCTGCCCAGCTGTCCGCCATGCCCAGGAAGCCGGTCTCAGGCTCGAGCCCTGCGAATGGGGTTTTCGATATGGAGCGTCGAGCAACGCCACCAGCTTCATCCCGGCCTTTGTCGCAAGGAGGAAGGACTCTCGGCCGGTAGAATGACACAATAAGGAGTTTGTTTTTGTGGATGTTCCAGGTAATTCATTCCAGCATCAATGAAACGCTCCAGGAAGGTTGGATTCCCGTCAGAAAAATAGAGGGGAATATTCCTCCGCGAAGCTATTGAGCTGCGCAATATCTGAGAGCAGATGAGTACTTCTCCAAGACCGAGGCAATAATGGAATCAGCGTCCGCGAGTTCCTGACATATTCGAGATCCAGCTCCATTCGCAAAATTTTCTAGGACGTCCTCTCGTCGCCAGACGGGTTCGGCACGGCTGAAGCCAGGACAAGGCCATCAAGCCAGGTGATATTATTAGAGCCGTCCGCCGTTCCGAGAGGCTGGAAGAAGTATTTATCAGCATGGTTCAGTAATCCGAATGCGCGGAATCGAAAATCGGAGCGATGACTTTCCAACCCACTATTAAATCGATCGAGTCTTGCATCGCCATGAAGTCGCCGAAATATATTTTGAGGAACACCAGCTCGGCACACCTGAACGGCGTCCGCGACATGAACTCTGGGCTGCACGCTGGTGAGTTTCAGAGGCAGAAGTGAGATTATCGGCATTGGAATCGAGACTTCAAGTCATCGTATCGATCTCGGTCGGCGACATTTTACCTTCTCGCAGCTTGGTTTCCAGATCTCGGAGCGTGAACGGAGATCTCGTTTGGAAGCCTATCTCATTACAAAGGTCGACTAATGAGCCGAGCAAGTAGAGCTTCTGCCCGGTGAAGCGAGGTACTTCAAATCTCAAGTTTCCGAATCGTTCCTCGATGAGGCGCCGGCATTCACCCAGACTGAATGGGGCCCGATTAAAGATATCGATCCCATCGGACGGAATCTTGATCGAGACGTTCGGTGGTAAACAGTTCGAACCCTTGACATAGATATTCCCGTCCTTGAACCGAGTGATCGCCCAGTGTCTTATGCTCCCCTTCGAATGATAGAAATAAGGACCCGACAGCGAGAGGCAGACAGGCCCGTATAGGGATTCCCTTTCTCCTTCGAAGCAGGAAGCGACGATTCGTCCTATCATTGCTCTGCGCCCACTACTCCCTGGATCCAGGAAACCCGACGATAGCGCGGTTCTCTTCTTATTCTGCACAAGCAGATTCACGGCTGTCCAGCGGTAGAGCCCTGCCATAAGCGCAAGGCACATCTGAGAATCGCGGTTCCATTTGATATAGACGCGAGGCTCGAATACCAGCGAGCTCGTCGTGCATGCCGATATTCACGCTCAGTAGCGCTCGAAATTCTCCTCGGAGCGTCTCACCTTCTAGATTTATGTCAGTTTCGATCGTAAGAGGCGGTAAGAACGGCGACCGTTGCAAAACTTCTGGGGCTTTTAGTGTGAGAGGCGATGTCCAGCTGTAGCAGAGATAAACAATCGTTCGACCGTGATCCTCTCGTGGTATCATCGATTCTGCTTGCTTCATGACTGGTCTGAGGGAGAGAACGTATCCTCCTTCTCGGGTCGTTTCGGGAAACTTCAATAGAGCTCATCAGATGAAGCTGAGCTCTCACTTCTCCGACACCTCCGATCAAATGAGAATGCGCACCCACCCAAGATGTTCAGCGTCTTCCGCCTTCCCCGTAATTGTCTCATTTAATTGCAGCTTGGTGGAATTAATCGTGAGTTTCCCGTCGCTTCTGACTCTGACACTGAAGAGACGACACTCAGCTATGCGGCCCTCGATAATCCATGTGATTGCATATTTCCTGGAAGACTTGAATGTTTTCTCATAGGAAGGTATCAATAGGGCGAAAATCGACAGTCGTGACCGATCCCGCAAATCAGGTATCGCCAATCACCGCATCGCCGGGGAGACTATGTTTTACGTGGTGGTCTTGTAGGGTGAGACGAGTTCCAGGATTGTTAGAACCGCGCCAGCTGTCATCATCAGAATAATGATAGCGAGGAGTACGATGACAGCTAATTTCCAGCCTTTCGCGCTCTCGAATAAGAGGAACGTCGTGGAGCCCAGCTGAAGAAAATAACTCTCTCGATATTGTCCCTGAGTGGCACTGTTCCGAGACTTGTCAAGCAGGTTTTAAGAGATGAAAGCAAATCATTGACGGATAGAGAACTCACTGCTGCTCGATCTCGGATCGTCGAGCGTTCTTCGGTATCTTGCTCAGATGGGCTCGGCGATAGAACCGTTGTGGAGTCGAATTCGGACATAGTATTGTCGGCTGCTTTCCGCTTCATTATTATCATTCATGTGCTTACTTCCTCGCGGAGCGATGAAAAACATTAGCCGATGTTCAATGGATGGAGGAAGCCTCTCATTGACTCCCAGTCCCAACTGATTGTCGTCACATCCTCTCACGCTTTGATTTCTGTTGGGGAATTGCCTCTTTCCCTAGAGACGATCCTGCGGTGCGTCAGAGCTCATGGGCTGGGAGCGATTCTTCCACAGCTGCGACCAGAACACGGCTCGCCCTAATCGACATTTACCCGTTCCGAGCTCGGGGTTCTTCATTGCGTGGAACAATGAAGTTTCAGCTTGCAGTGCGGGCTCCAAGCTACTCTCCTGGTGTGACAAAGCTTCGATTTTAAGAGCTATGACCCCTAACACTACAATGACTGGTTCCAGCGCGTCATGGCGCTTAACCATTGAGTCTATGGCGCCGCGTCCTGGGTACGGCGCTCAGCTCTGATATGCAGGCACTCGGCATTGATTGTTTTTGTTTTCTGTATCCGTCCTCGGAGGCAACGTGATAAACAGTAGCCAGGACCTTGAAGCTTGGCCGTGTGGTCCGGCCCGAAAGAAAACTGAGTCAGGCATCAGGCATCGGGTGGGAAATGGCCAGAAACAGATGAAGCGCTTCTCCACAGCGCATGGGTCACCGCATATGTATCGATTTTACTCCCGAGTGTCAAAACTCCCATGACGTCGGTAGAAAATCCTGATCTTATTTACAAAACCTGCTCATGTACATTGTGATGGGATAGGATTATCCTCATTGGCTGTCGCTGCTTGATGACGAACTGGAATCTGTCGACATAACTTCGACGTCTTCGTTCTTCGTCTCCAGTCCCGTCTGCAGGGCCAGGGAAGACAAATTGGGCTTGATGTCTTGGGACGACAATGTAGATCCGAGTTGCCACGAGAATCCGGATGGCGGACCACCGACGGGCGTTCCCAAACTTCCCTCTGGAACGGAACGGCGACGTTCAGTCGACTGGCGTTAAGAGCGGTACAGCAAAGCGCCCTTACGATGAGCTCCCGTCTTCACCGCGAGCGAGCCATAACTCACCCTTAGGATCAGTTCTACTTAAAATTTTGAAGAAGTATCTGATCAAAGAACCTACGGCTTATACGTACTCGGCTCTGGGGAATAAGATTGCGAACAGGGTCGACATGAGCGGCTTAAAATTACGCCTATCTCTCTTTTTTCTAGATATTAGAGAATGATAATTCCCGATCGGATGTTGCGCAAAGATTCGATGTGAGCGAGCCCAACAGAGTAACGGTTGTTTCCGTTTGATGCAATACCCACACATGACGAAAACCCAGATTTCAACGAGCTGAGACCGGCGAATACAACTTTTCTGTATGATCGGTTCCGACACTCTGCCAACGAAAGGTCTCGAGGCATTGGGAGGATCGAATAGAGCCGGATCCTGAGTATTCCCGGGAGCACTGATGGCTGTGCATTTCCCAGGGGAGCTGGCGTATGAAATAATACGAACTGATACCGGAGTAGACATACCGAGGATTCCACGGGGTCCTTCAGCAGGTGGTAGCGGGAGATCACACATTCTGCCCAACGATCCCTGGCGCATCTCAATGTCTGTCGGATATGGGCGTCGCACATCTCCCTGCTGCCAATTGTGAGGCGCGGCGACCGCAGACGAGGCGGATATCCGATGTGCATATTTGATCAATTCCTCTGAGGAGACCTGGTTCTCCTGAGCTTTCTTGATCGACTCGAGCTTTTGTTTCGCTTGGAAAATTGCGGTCGCCTGCATCGGGACAAGAAACGATTCTCGTAGTCCTCTCATTCCCTTGGAGATCGTCAGATGGGTCGGAAAACAGACAGGAAGAAAAACACTATGTCTTGCCCCGAAGGGAATTCACGGCCAAAACTAACCAGTAGGTTCTCGGCCTCCTTGAGATTGCTTTGTAGTGTATGGATGTCTTTGTCCTGACGGTCGACTTCCTCTTGTAGAGCTTCGATGACTTCCTCGACCTGCGGGGTCCCAGAACAACTTCAGATCATTTTTCTCTGCGTCGCGCACCGCGATTAAAATTTGATCAGCCAGCCCGAGGAACCAACCTTCTCTTGCTGACGAGCTTGCTGGAGGAGATCTTTGAACTCCTGGTCTTTCGCGACGAGGATCTCCCCGAGATGATAGTGCTCCGCACTACTCAGTTTCTGGGACTTAGGAGCCAAGAAATTGTCCACCAATTCCCTAAATAGTTAATTTTCGAGATCTTCAGTCGGGAGTTATGAGGAAGCTTTGCATGAAAGATCAGACGCTCCTACCGGATTGGGCTGACTTTCATTTTCACCCACTAAAACCAGCAACGAATAATGATTCACTCACTTGGCGATGATTTCCATATCATCTATAACTCGTAGGAGCTTTCCCTTGGTGCCGGTAGCCGCCATTCCGCCGACTTCGAAAAGCTCCTGTCCTTCGTTACGATATCCGGCTCAGAATGGAAAAACTTCCGCTCTGAAACCTTTCATCAGTCCAGTCTCCAGTCCCGGAGAGTGCGGTATCGTCTGCTGTCTCTGTTTTCGTATCTCGTTCGTGTGTTTATTGTTGTTGTGTGGGGAAGCCCGTGTGGGGAAGCCCGTATGGGCCGGTTGTGGAAATCGTATTCCCGATTCGTGGCATGTATGGTCGAGGGAACCGTCCAAGTCTATCGATTAGTTTGCACGGAGACTGCAGAGGCGGAAGCTGACAAGGAGACGGGGGGAAAAGTCCGACGTCTCGTGTGGGAGACAGCTGAGGCGAGCAGGCGATGATGGTTGTGATCTTTGCTGATGCAGTCGGCGCCGCTTCCAAAATTCCAAGAGAGATTCGCGTAGACGAGAAAAGAGACCCATGTATACGGGACTTTGATTCCTCATTCTCTCCGCCCATAGGCGTCCATGTTTGAAAATCGCGTACAAGAGGCTCGCGCAGGAAGGACTTCCACCCTATGAAAGACCCATCGCCAATCCCGCTCCCATTAGACTCTATGGAGACCTCGCATATATGAGACAAATAATATTCTTCATTCCGGGGCGATTCCCGTGAATTTCCTACGACTCTCTCCAGAATTCATGCGATGATGCTCCCGGTGGAGCGGGATGTCGATCTCGGCACTTGATCAAAGGAAGTCTGCCTTGATAGCTTGCGACCACAGGATGTCGGAAGAATAGGACGGTTCTCGGAGCCTCGGAGCTCAACGGGATGTACGCGGAGAGGATACTCATTCTTCGGTAATGGGTCAGGGAGTGAGTATCACTCAAGAATGCTCTTCTCCGACAACGTGACGTCTCACAAGTTGGATTAGAGTGTCGAACCGGGGGAAATCCGCGTTGTATTCATGCCCCTGAAAACTGTAGCGACGCTCGTAGCGCCATCCCACATCCCGCAGCATTATTGGAGCTTCTGATACCCGTACGCACTGTCAAGGTGCATTCGATCCCGTCAGACCGACGAAATGGTTGAGACGGCTAGAAAAGGACGCCAACATACTCGGTTGGTCAGCTGAACAGGTTCTCAAGCTGGCTTATTGTTCACAGGATGAGGATTCGAAGGCCTGGTTCGTGGCCGAAATAGGAAATCGATCGACATGCACGTGTTTCAAGGATGAGTTCCCAGCGCGATTCCCGTAGGGGAGTAGAAGGTCCCCTGCTGAATACTGCGCTCGCCAGCGGCTCCCCCTCGAGCCTTTCACGTCTTCCATCGGAAAGGAGCAGTCTCTCTCCGTGGAATTAGGTATGCCATTGGAATTCGCGGTCTTCGTCGACGAGATCAGAGAATCTTGCAATTCATGTACCTTCGCGAATCTCATTGCCGCCGCAAGCCCGAAAGACCTCGAATCGTTGATGAAAATTGCGGATAGATTCGTCCGAGTAGAGGTGCGAGAACCGTCGATTGGCGATTGGCAAAGATGTGGATCCCGAGCTCGGAATCCGATTGATCCTCGACGGATCGAAAGACCCGAGGAGTACGCGCTTCTAAGAATCAAGAGTTCAAGAGGCGCGCAGCAGAAATCTGGATTATCTCCGCGAAATGAAGACCCTTGAGGACGGCAATCCGTTGGGGAGGTATTCCATTCGGGGAGGTCTCTTATATCGCGATGGTCGCGTGTGTTTTCCTGGATCAATGACTCAGGATATCATCGAGTTATGCCATCTGGATGGAGACCTGAAGCTGAAGCACCCTGGGATCCGCGGTACGAAGCGCCGTGTACGGAAGCGATTCGATCTTGGCAGAAGGCTCCAGCGTCGTGTGAGGTAGCGACAGCGATGAGCGATGAGTATGTCGCCGTCGACGAACATGAACCATGCTCGGGATTCGGGATCTATCAGCGATGGCCAGATTCGCGACCTGATCCAACTCCCGGGGTCAGTTTTCTCACCCGGAATCTCGAGCGAGGAAAGTGAAGGAGAAGCTCTGCCACCGGTACCGGTGACAAGTCAAGGAGCTCTGCGAGCTCTTACTCTTCTGTCTAAGAAGATATTTCGACGAGAATCTCGTCTTCTGCGAAAAATTGCATGGAATCGAAAGCATGCTGGATTCGACGTTCCTGGATTTCAAGCCGCCAAAATGAGCGATTTTTCTGGTGGGGTCGATGTCGAGAAGGGTTCTGCTCAGAATCCCTCTTCTCGCGGGGATTCGTTGAGATATTGATTCACGGTAGAGCTGATGTACATACGCTCATTCGTCGGCCGTATGCTAATATTATTAAGCGATGTGTGTAGAAGACCTTTCTGTTGACTCAGCCAACTCGAGGGGTCGACTACGAATATATTCAGATAATCCTGATATTCACCGAATGCAATGAATACATCCATCCTCATAAGTATTCATATTCATGCTCGTATTCACTGATATTGGGTGAATATCTCCATCTCTATCTATTCGGCCTGCGGCTTTGGAGAGCCGACTTCAGAGACCTGCGGGAGGTCCAATCTGCTGTAGCCCCCTTAGCCCCCCCTGTGGACGCGCCTGCTTGCGGCCAAATACTCGGTGGCCGTGTGGGTTCTGCCGTGGGATAATACGCTTCGCGGAGTCGGGAATGCGGTAGAAAATGCGGCTCGAAGTCAGCAGCTATCACGAGTGCTCCTGGCAGTTCTGAGGATATGGGCGGAGCCCTCCTCAGGCGTCACTCGGGTTCTCAGTCCGGAGTGCCTTCAAGATCCCTACTTCCGAGCGCGTAACTCGAAGGGATAGTAATTAGACTTCGCGATCTCATTTCAGAATCGTCTTCATTCATATTAGACACGGAAGCACTCCGATCGATTCAAGAAAGAACTAAAGGATGAGATCAATTTTTCTCGAGTTGGAAGCGAGTTGCTCGACGACCTCTTCCGCGGAGATCGGAACTTCCCGGTGGATTTTTCTTGACGTCAAGCCGTTGAGTCTCTCTTCGCTCATTGTTGTCCGCAGATGTGTTTTCAGCAGTTTCAGTACACTGAATGTACGCTCCGGCGTCGCAGTGGTGACTGGAAGCGTCGCGAAGATTCGTAGCAAAGTTGAGATTTTCGGATAGTCGTCTTCGGAGCAATGATTCAGAGCTTCTATTGCGCTTAGTTAGTGGTCGCTTTTCTCGTGGAATTCTCAGCCATTAAATTTTCCAACGCTCGTGTTCACCTTCTATGGTGCTTGAGCTGCTGCCCGGATCGCTCTGATAGAACTCGATGACATATTCTAAGTCACCGAAGTTGCTCTTTTCGATGAATCTCGGCAAGATGTGCTGGATTTTGAGAGCTTCCTTTTACGGTGCTCGAAAAGAGTGGCTATTTCCTCGATGAGCTGATCCAAGTATTGGATGTAAAGAGCGACTCAGAAATACTCTTCCACGGTCTGCAAAGGATGGTTTCCCCTATGATTCTGGATGCGGCACACTCTCGGCAGTTTGACATCGATCTCCAGTTGGGAGCAAATTGAGGTTGCCTGTGAAAAATCGCTGCGAACGCTGTTTCCGCGTTCGCCCTCTGGTGCCGCAGAACAGCAGTCATATCGTCCACGGTCTCCGGAGCACTGTATGTCGAGCTCCGGACATTGAAGAGTATCTGAGTGCGGAAGCACGACGGATGAGAAGCTCTCGATGACGAAGAGAGCTACCACAAAGTCGCTCTTGCAGAGTGAACACAACAGCTCGTTAGCTCGCCGACTTGCGTCCCTTCTGGTCTCAGAAATCTCTCCAAGAGCGCCAACAATTGGCACAAACATTTCCTTGAAAGTAATGAAAGCCTTGTGGCTTCCTACCGATCTCGTTGCGCACAAAGGTTCGAGACGCTGGGCTTCCACACTGTCGAAATGGAGTTTGACTTTATTATCGAGGGCTTCATTGCGAGGGGAAGAACTCGTGATGAAGGAGCATACATTTGCTAGCGTGCCCACGGCATTCCTTATGATGAAATTCTGCAACGAATGCACTATAGCAAGATTAAGACAGTGGCTCGCGCAGTGGAGTGTCTGACTGAGAGGACGTTGTATTGTTTCACGGTAGCTGGCCACCAGAGGGTCGGAGGAAACCATCAACGTGGCCAGGAAGTCTGAATTGGACTTCTCCCTGGTCGACTTTCTCGTATTGTGGAGTCTGAAACACTGGATTTCCTTATGTCTAGCTTCTCGAGGTTCCTCCGTCAATGACCCGGTGGGGACTGCGTGATGCCGCACAATGTCAGCGCCATGGTCGAGAATTTTGTGGACCGTAGGTGTCATTGGGAACCATCGGTAAAGTTCGGTCAGACGGTTTTTTGTCTGCGAAGCGTAGGCGCCAAACTCGTCAGCGTCGATGTGACATCTGGGGGTCGCTGTGAGCTTTCCTCCAATTGCTTCACTGTAGACTGACAGATATAAGAAGTCTTAGTCGATCTCGCTCCAGTTGAAGCGTTGACCACTTTGCCATCTACCACTGTAAGCATCAACTTGTGCTTCACGGAAATATTGACGCCTCGGATCGAAACGCTCGTTGGGACAAGCGTCCTTATCTGCGACCTTATGATCTGAGTTTCATGCAAGATAACTTCATCCGATTCCTTCGTGAAGATTAATTTCATCGGACGGCAATATCGGGGAGAACCGGTCACCGGATTATACCACGCCAAATCCTGGTTGCCGGATGCTCCTAGCTCCAGAGGGACGAAAGGAAAGAAGAGACGAATAAGGATCCGTCGTTCATAGTAGAATTGCTGAATCCTTGCTCGTATAGACTCTGACCTCCGCTCGCGTCGCAACCCCACTTACTCAGTAAGGTTAGTTCTCCATGGCCGGAATCGATGGATCTCTCGAAGTTGGACTTCTCGGTCTGACATAGACGTCTACAAGTGAGATCTAAAACTGCTTGCAGAGGTAGCTTCATCCTGTTTTCAGTTATCAGAAAGCTCTCTATCGATAAACAACAAGCGTTTTTCGCGTTCTGAATCTCCGTGTAGGATGTAAAGAGGTTTTTGCCGAGGCGCCTCGACATCTCCCGGAGCAGAGAGTACGAGGATCTGGTCAATCTGCAATCTATATATAAAGCAAGAGCTTCTCCCGGCGACAACGGTCGTGAATTGCGCGGCGGGGACAGAATTGAATGCCCAGTGTGACACTTTCTGATGCAGCTATTACGCTGCTAGGCTTTGGAGGGTGCATACGCCCGTTAGGAAGCGTGCCTCCACTCCCTCAGCCTCGGACTGGCAGGTCTCCGGTTGCAAAATGTTGGGTTTGATTTGGGCGCAGCTCTAGTCCGAGCCCAAGTTCGATTCGGAGAAAGGTTTGATTTTAGCTCGGTCAGCGATGGCTCCGGTCGAGGAGTCACCTCTAGGCTCTTGGATCGATTCAATCAAGGTAGCGCAGCTCTCCTGAATCGCCAGATGCGAGCTCCTCCAGGAATTTATGCGAACGTATGATCTTGACAGAGATTTATTCATATCTGAACAGTTTATTCTTCTCGAGGACTGTCTTCTTATCTCAGAATCGAATATTGTGAGCGATTCCCAGAAGGAATCCCAGGCTATCGCGAGTTGCGTGAGGAGACAAACGTTCGTGGAGTCTTTTTTCTCCGATCTGTGGGTGATGCTCTGTCAGCGAGCAACTCCGAGGAACGGGGGGGGGGGAAATTTCACCGAGGCTAGGGAGTCGAAAATGAT
Source organism: Galendromus occidentalis (assembly GCF_000255335.2). Classification (NCBI taxonomy): domain Eukaryota; kingdom Metazoa; phylum Arthropoda; class Arachnida; order Mesostigmata; family Phytoseiidae; genus Galendromus; species Galendromus occidentalis. The sequence goes on along the minus strand of NW_003805170.1, from coordinate 95,073 downwards.
GATGAGCTCGGACGACGGGGTCCTAGGTGTCCCACCCCGACCGGGAAGCAAGCCCAGGTAGTTGAGGATCACACCCCAGACGCTTCCCAATGAAATGAACCTCAATCGAGATGATGGTTCCCGTCTGAACCAGACAGCTGCGGCCGTTTGAATCATGGCCAGAGTACATACGTACATATCCGGTACGGTGAGTTCGAGAACCGTGAGGAGCTCCCGCGCCGAGAGAGTCGAGACAGTGGCTGGCCGGTCCCCTCCCGACACGCGCGATGTAAAGCAAGAGAGACCGATCAGCGCGCATCTATAATTCGTGCGATGGTGATGATTGATGATATCTCTAGAGTTCTAGAGGCCGCTCGAAGACTCCGCCAAATCAGCGGCCAAGAAAGTCGGGGGATCGAGAATCGAGGAATCGAGGGATTACCGCCCTCCTCTCCTCTCATGGTACGGATTTCTTATCCGGAGAAACGAGCTATCAAAGAGCCAAAGCTGCTCTGATTGAATCATTGATTTCGGTGTCTTCAATAGATTTCCTTTCGATCGGCCACCGAATCAGGACAGCGCTGGATCTAGACCGGAATACACAGTCCCAACGCTGCAAAGTTTCATCTAAGTTAGGCGCACCCTTACGTCGGCCCCCCAGCTGAGAGAAGACGTGATGAGAGATATTCAACCAGCCGGAGCAAAGACTTTCCTTCGGGCTCGCCGTGGCGTTCTGCTGACGTTGCTGAAACGAAGACTACCGGACTGAGGTTCATTTCATTGGACAGAGAATAGTGCCGACGCAGAGGTGAGCCACGAAATTTCCTCTATTTTCCCGCGTTCCCGGGATCGTGTCCCATTGTGACTGCTCGAATCGTGTGCATTGGGATCTCGCGCAAGTATTTGGTTATTCCGGAGCGTCATCCAGCGGGGATGCTCGTGAAAGATCCGTGTGGAAGAATTGCAGATTTTACTTATGTATCCTGTAGATCGGCTCTTCTGACGAGCCAAAAACTCCCCGTCACGTCGGGAACGCTGCCTAACGTCATTTCTTGCATAGAAAGCAATGGAAACTGGCTTTAGGGGGTCGTCGAGGACTCGATAAACATGCTCTGTCGATTCCGCATCTCCAATCGGAGATTTTCATCTCCTGACGCGAAGCGAAACCGGCGAAATCCCCAGCCGTCAGAAATTGCGTCTAATTCGAATACCTTGTCGAATCACCGAACTGTCTCGCGTGGGATGTCGGTTTTTTCTTCGTGGTTACCGAAAGCATCACGGAGTCATTGTCATGCGGGAATCGTAGATTTAGCATGAGTCGCTCATTTTCCTCTCCAAAGGGCGACGCTCCCGCTTTAATGAGATCTATGGGAGGAGTGTCAGAGTGTGAGGGCTATCTCTGTCGGCCGTCATCAGACGACAAGTCAGAGCCCGTGTAAGGCTCAGGAGAGCGCAGATCTCGCCTGAAGAGGTGACATGGAGCCACGTGAGTCGGGAACTCGCATTATCGAGGACTCCGCGTGTCACGATCACTGAACGTGCCGTCGAGTGCGAGTGTATCGGAATTGAGCATCTTCGAGTCTCTCAGAGGGACTAGGGTTCTGGCTGTTCAGCTCGAGCTCCCACGAACTATGGATGGAGTGTCCACGGCGAGATCCTTTCAGCATATGAATGGCGAGCGAGAAATATTCTCCGGGCCGATGACGTCGGGCCGAAGACGGGCCATCTTCATACCGAGAGAATCGTAGGCTCCTCGGCCGAGATATCTGGAGACCATCGTGGTAGCCCTTCTCCGTGAGGAGGTTTTGATGATTCCTTTGGATCTGCTATATGCCACAACCAACACTTCGAGGAGAATCAAAGAATGGATTTTCTTCAGACTCGCCGGCTTCGCCATGCAAGAAACCTCGAGCTTAGACGGGCACACTTGGATGCTTCCGTTCTGATTCTGGGCTCACAGCCGTTGTCAACTAGAATCTTCCTTGAGAATTCTCTTGTTCCTCGGAAATGAAACGTTCAGGGAGATCATTCCACAAACACAAGCCCGTTCGGCAACCTTGAGCTGCGCTCCGATCGTGCTACTCCTGTATGAAGCTGCGGCGGAGCGGTCTCAAATATGTTGAGTCCGCGAGACGATGTTTAGGTGTGTGATTCCGCGGATATAACAGAATTCGCGCATTCACAATTGGTGCCCTAGTGGGAGCGCTCGGAGCACTCTGCCTTAGTTTCCGCTCAACAATCGTTCGGATTGCGCTCCAAAAAACTTTCTCTAGGTGGGTGAAAAATACTCCACGGACTGACAGTTAAGCAGGTGGAACCCATCGGATCGCGGAATAATTTGTCCTCGATAGGTGATATTTTCTGAGAATATCTACCGAGTTCACTCCCTATGAGAGGGGCGAAACCAATTTGATCCCAGTCCATCGTGGACGAACACCAGGAGATGAGCAGCGGAGCTGAACGATAATCCGTATACCGACTCGCTTCGGGGGGCAATCTTCTTAACTCTCTTGTTGCCGAATGAGAAGTCCTGGAGCCACGAAATGATTCCCCGGAAAAGGTCAGAAACTAGAAATACAAATCTAACCGAAGCATTTTCTTTATCTCTTCAGCGGAAATGGATCAGAATTGCGTTTTCCAAAACGCCGACATGTCGTTCGCGGCGAGGCTCATTACCTATTCGGGACTGCTGTTCCTGGTTGTGGGTACGCTCCGCCTGCTGCAATCATTGGTCCGTGGAGCGTACCACTGCTTCCTGGGCCAAGTCCTCGGTCACAACGTGAACTTCCAAATGTTCGCCGGGAAATGGGCTGTCGTCACGGGAGCGTCCGATGGCATCGGCAGGGCCTACGCGGAACAGCTCGCGCAGAAGGGTATCAACATCTGGTTGATATCCAGGACTCAGTCGAAGCTCGATGAGGTCGCTGCCGTGATCCAGGACAAGTTCAAAGTTGAAACGAAAACCCTGTCTGTCGACTTCTCTTCGAACGATCGCGGCTGCTACGAAGTCATCCGCAAGCTCATCTCGAATCTCGAAGTCGCTGTGCTGGTGAACAATGTCGGCATGAGTTTCCCGTACCCGGAGTATTTCACCGAGGTGCCCGATGGTGATCACCTCATTGATCAGATGATCCAGGCCAACTGCACGTCGGGAACTCTGATGATGCGTCTTTTTCTTCCGGGAATGGCTTCTCGACACAGTGGAGTTGTCATTAACGTGTCGTCCTTGTCGAACATGTACCCGTTGCCGCTGCTCGGCGTCTACGCGGGAACGAAAAGCTATATGGAATTCCTCTCCCAGGCGACCGCATGTGAATATCAGAATCTCGGAGTCATCGTTCAGTCAGTGAAGCCAGCGTTCGTGTCGACGAAAATGTCCAAGATCCGCAAAGCCAGCCTCAATGTTCCGACCCCGGATGCCTATGTCCGACGAGCCCTCACCACCGTCGGACTAGAGACGTCAACCTACGGTTATATCCCCCATAAGATACGCGGCTATTTCCAGGAGGTAGCTTTTAACAGCATGCCTCTCCACTGTATGTTGTCCTTGTCTCTCAGGATGATGTCCGGACTTAGAGCCCTTCGCTACAAGAAGGATAAGAGAGAGGACCCTATTCAGCAACTCAAAAAACGACAGTAGATCGAGTCAGGCAGCTCGAAGACTTTTTAGATTTAGTATGATATTCAACGCCATTCCAACAGAGATTAGATCTATGTGACACTGTATTCTATAGTATTTATGTACGGAGTGTATACTGTGATGCCATGGCATTGCCAGGCTGACCTGGCGAATGTAACGGTTCGAGATTTCTGTCCAATTATGTGGTGAATAAAATGTGATATCTTTCAACAAAATGTTATCCGAAGCTCGCTCGACCCTCCGGGGGCTCATTATCCTGACTAGAATCAGCGCGTTTGCCTCGAGAGAAATCTCAGATGAGAACTCGTTGGCTGGGATTCCCTCCGCTGAAAGCACCCGATTGCATCGAAGTAATACGAACAGATTCTCAATTATATGGATCAAGGCCTTGGTGATGCTTTCGGTACCCGATGATAATGATCATTCTCAGGAGCAAGCGTTCGCTTCTCGAATGTTTTTTCCGGTTTTCATGATTGAAGAATCTCTGAATTCAAGTACGTATCTCCTTCAATTGGAGGCAATGCTCTGAGAACATTTAAAAGAATTGAGGAGCATCCTCCGGTTGAGGGGTGAGAGAGGGGCATCCCACGGTCCGGATCAAAAAGCGTGAATAGTGGATATTACTCGAAGGGTACGAGACTGTATATATAGAGCGGAAAAACGCACATCTGCTCCGAGCGATTGGCCCCGGTACGTGGACTGTTCTTGAGGTGGCGGACAGACGCGGGGAGGCGGGCCAATCGGAAGTTTCCCGAGAAACCTTTATCCTTTAGGTTTTTTTTGCCTGGTAGTCCACCCAAGTCATTCGTGAACAACCACCAGCCCAGAAACTTCGATTCATTCGGAAGCTCTGAGAATTGGAGAAAGAGATAGAGTTCTGCTTGCTCGGTGCCGGTTGCGTAATTGCTGTTGAGGAGAGCTTTTAGCGTTGAACTACGCTATAGCCCCCGGTAGGTCGACAAACAGGGGTGCGAATCGTGAAAAATGGTCACAAACTCCATCGTCGATATTCTCGAAAACAAAGCATTTTATGAGGAAAACTGTTATGGGCAAATATGTGGGAGTGCTTGTGAGGCATCGTCAGAAGGTCATGCCGAACTCGAGAATCCTTTCTTCGGGTTGAAATAGGCCATAATATAGGCTCGATTTCAAAATACTCGAGAACTACGCATCCCAGCACAAATATCATGATGGCAAGAAATGTTTAGCTTCGGCAACTTCGACCGCCTAGACGATAGCGGCTCGATTCCGTCAACTACTTACGAAAAAGAAGGCGATCTCACTTTTCGGAATTCAATCGTGCCTTGAAAGACACAATTCGCTTCCGCAGAAACATTTGAGCGAAAAAAACCTATTCTCCGATAAGTATACCAATGATCGCACACGAGATAATGATTTCCATTATGATCAAGAGGGAAAATTCGAGGATATCCGCGATGAGTCGAAGTGGCGCCTTTTATTCATACGAAGTTATCTCATCATTTCATGGTGAAAACGATTCTCACTGTGAGTGGAAAGAGGAGTCAACAGACCTCATCGCATGATAATTTTCTCGCCCGAAGATGCCACTTAATGTCACTTTCTCAAGCGTACCAATTGCCTTCCCAGAAACCCTTGAACGATGCATTCCAATTAAAGAATCGAAGTGAGAGCCCAGTGCAGTAGAGCTGATGTCGATGAATTGGAAACTACTCCATCTCTGGGAGATAGGAGAGAGCAGAGCAGTCAGAAAATGTCTCCTAATTCTTTTCCGGGACTACGTCGACTGGAATTATAAGGGCAGTGGTGAACCCCGACCCTTCGATACATTCCATATGTATTTCAGTCTACGTACTCCAGTTCCGACAACCTTCTGGTTGCTACGTTTTGTGGAACAAATATTCGGACACGTGAGGCATCATGCATATCACTCAACAACATAAGTTACTTCAGTTAACATAAACCTGTATTCTTCTGTATGAAGAATCATTCAAGTAAAGTTGTTTCATGACCGTAAATCCTGTTGTATTTGTGGAAAACAAAATTCTCATTTGGGAGAGCCTGATATTTTGATATAAACATGTCTAAGAATACAGGTGAGAATTCAGAAGAGCGTAGTTCTACGCTCATTATCCGACTGAGTTAGATACTCAGTCGATGGCCTGCGTGTTTTTTCATCTTGGTCGCTGATAGGCGAGAGCGAATGGAGGCCGAGCGAACGTGTCAACGTCTCCCGTCGAAATCGATAGCCGCACCTGAATCCACAATGGTGAATTCGACCCCCTTAAGTCAGTCAGATGGAACCTCATATCATCAGAATTGGACGATCCGGATTTCCCGATGGACGATCATCACTGGGCCCCGGAAGTTCTGAGACCGAAGTGCTTGTGGACTCTCGAAAAGAGTAATCTTTGCGGGCGGAGATCCATCGCTATCAGCAGCGTCGCCATTGTTGGAAAAGACACGCTCGGACGATCGGGACACGCGAGGGATATTTCCCTCAGTTTGCATTTCTGATCATTTTCCCAGTCACGGAACATCGTAAGTGCTCAAGTGAAGATGTTGAACGCGTATTCGTCATGGAGCTTGTGGAGCGCCCCATCTGCGGGGTCTTCGTGATTCTGCATCTGAGCGTCGGAGTACCCTTGGCTTGGACTTCGGTGGGGAACGTCAAGTCGAAGTGTTCGCCGGGATACCGTTCGCGAAACCGGCCCTGAAACTCAATCGTTCCAGACCGCCAGAGAAATTGAAACGTTTCCCGTGGATTTCGAGGTTCGCTTCGTTCGGCGTGGTCAAATATCCCGCGTCCTGTGTTCAGTTGCCGGCCACCAACACGAGTGAGGACTGTCTGTATCTATCTGTGTGGAGACGTCAGGGAACAATCGCAATAATCGGAAACCAGTAGTCGTAATCATACATGACAGCGGCTTCTACAGAGGGAGTCGCCAAGGTGAATGGCAACTCCAGAGGTGAGCACATCCGGAGACCATGTACAAAGCGGCACGGTGGAGAAATATGAAAAAGAAAACATTCGGCCAAACGATACGAGTCCTGAAGTACCCGCTCCTTCTTGAGAAGTCTATGCTCGGCATCGGCGTCGTAGAGCACATGGTGGGCCGGTCACATGAACTTTGGGCTTCGAAACGATGAACCGCTACGCTATCTTCTGCACTCCGCTTATCCCTCGCAGCAGAGCTTGGAGCGAATCTTCGGCTCTGGAAAGTCCGATTTTTCTTCCCACTTGGCCTCGGAACGAATGATACCCGGGACGTCTCGGAGTGTTTCCTGTGCCCGGTCGATAGAACGATCAGTGGTCGATCCTTCACAACATGTCCAGGTTGAAGACACGCTTGACGAGACTGTGGAGGGAGCAGAGGAGCAGGGAGCTGCAGAAGGAGAGAAAGTCGTCGAAGAAAAGGAAGTCAAGGTCGAGGAAAAAATGGACGAATAATGCATAGGAGAAGAAGAGGAAGACACGGAAGTAGAGCAAGATGAAGAGGAAGACATGAGGAGAGAGGAAGAATTACGAGAGGGTCGGGGACGAGAGGACGGTGGATATCGGCGAGAATTAAGCCCGTGGCTCGGAATCGACCGTGCCGCTCGACTACCCAGTCACGGTCGGATATCAAGAGTGTCCTGTAGAGCAATCCTGCTTTAGGAGTACTTCATTCGGCATTTCTGGGAAGCCTATGGGGCAGCTCAATAATAATGATTTTCCGGAAAGACAATCCGGCGCTGGACGGCGCCTATGACCAAATCAGAAGGTATTCAAATTGACAGAATGTGGGAGCGATGTAATTAATAAATTCTATGGTGCTGATGGGGTCCTCCTTGACCTGAGTGTACATGTGTCCACTCTCCACGCTCTGTTTGCATGCTCTTGGCGAGGTGCCTCTGAGTTAGATGAAGTCTCCATCGCAGCGAGTCCACGAGTAGAACTTGAGAATCAGGGAAAATTGCGGAGAAGCGACGGAACCAGTCGAGTTTGTTTTCTGGAACCGAGTGGTTGTTTTTTGAGCTGTCCATCTTGAGAAGGAAGCAAATCGAGGCTTCGGCACGCATCTGGAGTGGAAGCCGTCTGGAGTAGAATCGCGGCTTCAGCTGTGTCGTCTGGAATAAATGGGCTGGAATTCTCAGCAATATTCGATAGCAGCCGATGACCCAAGACCCTTGGCTACACGCGTACTGGATGCGGTGTGAGCTGAGTTCTGGGGATGGTCTCGCGATTCTATCCCTCTCGCCGTCGGCTTGTATAGGAGTGCACGATTCACGATATCGTGTATCGCGCGTCTCTCTATGCTTTACATAAGACGAAGTATCATCAGGGACTCCATACACGTCTGCTCTTCCTTTCTCCTACCGTTACCCCCCCCAAATTGATTCACTCCCTCCTGGGTGTCCAGAGGAGATAATTCTCTTTCGTCCCAACATGCCCCCCTTCATCCTCTTGATCAAAGGAACGATGAGAAATCCCGAGGAAGATTTTCGAATTCCACCCTTCCAGCCACAAAAGGTCCCGGGTACTTTTTGTTGAGCGGAGATGGACCGAATCCCACGAGAATTTGGTTGCCGCAAGCAATACTCGCAAACTTTTGGCTCTGACGTCTATCGAACTGTTTTTCATGCAGCATCTTCTTCCTCAACTCACCCCCTCCGCTCCTGTGTTCAATCAATTTTTCCTGGTCTTCAGTTCCTGAAATCTTGACCGGCTTCTCCGTTCGGCGCGGAAAGAGAAGTGCCCGCATCCCCAGTGCCGCAGAACTCATGTGCATCTCCGGACCACGGATTAGCCGTTCCGCTGAATTTGATTTGCTTGCCCAGAAAACGGAAGTCGAAAGTCAGATGGCGGCTTCCAATGATTCGTGAACAGCTTATGAAGGATTCGATCATCCGGACGCTCGCCGTCTGCTTTGGAAATGTGGTAGCCAATGTCGTTGATGAGTACACAAGGCGAACCGATTGCGTTTTCACCGTTGACTGCTGACTCATCAGGAACTCAATTTTCTCCCGGCGGATTCGCTTCGACTTCGATCACGGGGTTCCCGGTGAGGTGCGGCCCTCTTCTACGAACGTCTCAAGGGTTGACTGCAGACGCTTCCTCGACACAAAGCTGGCTTCACGGTTCTTTTGGCTCGCTGATTGTCACGTTTAGAAGCACTCGAGCTCATCGGACTCTGTTGCAAGCAGCCACATCACTTTTCGAATTCTGCGGCGCTACCATCGACCCAAGCAGCACGACACCGATCGTCCCCCCCCCTGGCTACGCCTTGGTGGGGAAGCCGTGGGAACTCACCTAAGGGTCCGCGAACTATGGGAGGAGATCCTTCGCGACCGACGGCCCCTGCCTGCTGACTCCCGCTTGATCGCACCTCAAACCAAAAATGGGTGGGTTGACGGAGGATCTCTTCGCTTGACGCCTGGCCGTCAAGGAAGCTTCAATATACTGCCGTTGAATCCATCTGACTGACATGGGACGAGGGAAGTTGGAAACAGTTCGAAAGCCAATGCAGTCGAGCTCCTCATTTCTCACAACGAGCACGCTAGTGGCAGCGACATTGCTTCGTCATAC